>NW_017731807.1:1472575-1499328 GCF_001890085.2 Hipposideros armiger
GGCATTAGGAAGGTTGAGAACCGCTGGAGTAGAGGGTGCTATGCCTCTTTCCCCCCCAGTCCTGGTACCATTTGGGCAGCTTCCCTCTCACACACCCACGCCCCCTTCACCTTCTCTGATATTCCCGGCCTTGAGCCTCCAACGCCCCCACGCGTGCCACCACAGGGAGCGGCCAGACAACTGCGTGACGCCTCGAGGGGCGGGGTCTCATTATTAAAAGGCGAGAGAGGCCGCCGCGCCGGCCCCAAGGACCCGGGTCACAAGGAGAGCCAGCTCGCTCTGCACACAACGCCAGCCGCGTTAGCGACGCCCTGGAGTCCGCGGCGGGTACCATGCAGCTTCTGGTGAGGGTGCCGTCTCTTCCGGAACGGGGAGAGCTGGACTGCAATATCTGCTACCGACCCTTCAACCTCGGGCACCGTGCGCCCCGCCGTCTACCCGGAACGGCGCGCGCCCGCTGCGGACACACGCTATGCACCTCTTGCCTGAGCGAGCTGGCAGCGCGCGGCGACCGCAGCGGAGCAGCCGCGCGCGTGGTGCGCCTGCGCCGCGTCGTCACGTGTCCGTTTTGCCGCTCTCCCACTCCGCTTCCGCGCGGCGGGGTCACGGAGATCGCTGTGGACCCGGACTTGTGGTCGCGGTTGGAGGAAAAAGCGCGGGCTGAACGCGAATCAGATGAGGCGGGTATCCCGGTCAGGGAAAGCGGCGACGCCGACCAAGAGGCAGACGAGGAAGAGGAGAGCGATAAGGGGGCGGGGCCGAGGAGCGCGGGGTGGCGCGCGCTCCGGCGGCTCTGGTACAGGGTGCTGGCACCTGCGCGCCGCTGGCGGCGCCCGCTGCCTAGCAACGGTGAGGGGCCGCCCTGGGAGGCTGCGGGGGAAGAGCGCCCCGGAACGCCAGGGTTCCGCCGCATCCTCCTGCTTCTACTAACCCTTCTTCTTTCCCCCAGTGCTGTACTGTCCGGAAATCAAAGACTTTTCCCACATGACCCGCTGTACGTTGTAACCGCGGGATCGGAAAGCTGCGGCTGAAGGAAGGTGGGAGCTGCATTCTCCGGGCGTGCTGGATAGTGTAAGGGGTTTGATGCCAAGACTACCCCCTCTCCCATCCCGGGATTGGCACTGATGAGGAAGTTGAGCCGAGGGCAGGAGGGAACGCCCTGGGAGGTGTTGATGCTGAGCAGGGGAGGCTCCTAGACGAATCGCCCCCATCTGCTGTCAGATTTACATATTCAGGATGAAGTGGGCCAGGGATGATAAAAACAGTCTACGTTCCCGTGGGAAGAAGACAGATCGTTTCCTTAGCTGTGACTTTGGCTTTTGTCCAGGGCAGCTCTGGTGTGTGGGAGCAGCTAGTCTCATTTTAGCAATTGTGTCAGTGGTTTGAAATTTTTTAAAGATGGAGAGAATAGGCTAGTTTTCTTGTCATGTTAATCTCACTTCTCTAGCAAGTAAGAGAGCTAAAAAAATAAGCCTTTATTTTTCCCCCCCCCATTGCTGGTATGCTTACTGTCTTCTGATTCCCAGTACTGTGTTCCTAAAATTGAGATGCATATCTCCTGCCTTGCTTCATTTCAGAATCTCCCTTCAACCCGTTAGGGCAGGTCTCAGAAGGTCCAAAAGGCATTTATCTGAGGCACCTAATTAGAGCTAATCAAAGGTAGAAGGGAGAGTTAAAAGTATCAAATTTTAAACCTTTGATACTGTGTTTTTACAGTCACAGGAAAACGCTGTCACTACTGAAAAAAGATGCCCATCATACAATTTTAAACTTGTGTCCCATAATTGGACATTTATTGTATGCCATGGATTCTATTTTAAAATCCTGTCAATATCTTAAGATAGTATAAAGAACCAGCAGTATCAGCATGAGTGGGGAGCTTGTTGAAAGTGCAAAATTCCAGGATTCCACTTCAGATTTACTGAATCAGAAACTGCATTTTAACAAGAATCCCAGGTGATCCATATGCAACTAAAAATTTAAGCATTGGTCCAGGTCCTAGAGGCCCTAGAATATTATCTATGGGTGGAATATTTAGAATACAAGTGGTATTTAATAAATTATATATACTGTTTTATTGAAGGCTCTAAAGTGACTTTCTGTTGCTCAATAAATCCAAATTCTTTGTGTGCATAGTTTACTTATTGTGTTTCAAGTTAAAAATGTGAACTTAAATATAAACCCCAATTTTTTTAAACTGTATTTTGGCTTTTTCCTGTCCCTAAGGTCTCAGCTTAAATGTTTCCTTTTTTGGGAGGCCTTTCTCAGCATTCAACCTGGTGTAGCCCCTTCCCTTACCCTCTGTAGCATACTGCCTTTTTATTTTCACTGTTTTTATTTTCAGATAGTATATGCTTTATTGGTGTCCCTTACTAGAGTGTAAACTCCATGAAAGCAATGACTGAGTTATGACTGTTCTCTCTCCAGGGCCAACAGCAGTATTAATGTATATACTCAATAAATGTTAACTGGATATTTCATTTTTTAATAGCATCAAAAATTAAGTGGTCTCTCTCAATCTCTGATCAGCCCTAGTAGTGAACAATGCATGTCAAGTATTTAGCAGTTCAAATATTTGGCAAGCTATGGAGGTCTGACCCCTACCCTTCAACTCCATAAAAAAAAAACAAAAAACTGTGCATTTCTGCACATTTGGAACTGAATCTGTAGAGCTGTAGTGACCTCTACTGACTCTTGGGGGAACTAAGCAACTGGAAGGTGGAAAGGATATCAAAAGGATGAAGGGAAGGCAGTTCTGAATCTCTCCAGGCACCCCTCCCACTGCTTGTCCAGTAAGCCCTGCCTTCTCTCTGATCTCAGCCTGAGGTACCCTGTGTAGGTACCCTGCTGCTCACCCTCCATCTCTAAACTGAGCTCATCACATTGGGGTTGGAAAAAAAGCCTCAGAGTTTTAGTCTATGATCCAAGAAATAAAAATGAGAAAAAGGTAAAGTCACAAGATTTTCAAAAGGAAAAAGATGGATAATATGAAATGGCAGAAAGCAACACCCTTTCCTTCCTTATCCCTCCCCCCAAAGAACTCCTCCACTCAAAAACAACAGAGCACACAGAAAGGAAAGTATAATTTATATGTACAACCAATAAACCTGATACAGAAGAGGGGGATTGGGACAGGCCAGGAGTGGGTGTGAAGAGAGACTGGGAAAGGGGCAGCAAGAAAGTGAAGGGGCAGCAAAGAGGAAGTGGGGGGTTCGCCATGCAAACTGCCACTCTCCTCAGCCCCTCCTGGGGAGGAGGGTGTGCCCATGTCTTCCCAGCTTGCCCTCCACTATTTTGCTCTGGTCCCAAAGGCAAGGTAGTCCCTTGACTAGGCCCCCTGCCAGACCCACTCAAATTTAGTCAGTATTCAGGCCTTCAGGAGGGAGGGAAGTTCTCCAAGATCCTGGGCCCCAAGGACAGATTGGGGAGCTCCTCTTTGGCTCGAGGGAGTATTGCTCAACCATTACTCTCTTTGTAGGGGTGGTCCTTGGTCCCTAGGGAAGGGGGAAGATGCCCAACACAAGATGCCAGTACGCGGGAGGTAACTGAGCCAGTGAACGCGCCTTTATTCTGAGGCTGAACAGCAATTGACTCCCTCCCTTGTAACTGCTACATCCTCCATTTGGGGAGAGGTAGGGGAAGGAAACATGCAGCCACCCCTCCACTTCCCTTCCTCCCTCCCAGGGCTCATTGTCATCCCTATCTAAAGTCCCCCTCCTCTCTTCAAAACTCTTTTCCCCACCAGTTTCTAAAGGCCAGGCAATGCTAATTCCCCACTTCTGCATGAGATGGAGCGTACATTGCAGGAATAAAGACGGGATGCTCCACTTCTTTCCTCCCTACAACCATTTATTGGGAAGCTGTGTGTTTGGCAGTGGGGAATAAAGGTATTTGGAAGACCCTGCTAACCATCTCCCACCCAGACCTCTTTCTCACCAGCAGTCTTCAAAGCAAGGTGGGAAAGGTGTGCGGTAGTGGAGAAAGACAAAGGGCCCTTGAAGAGAGGAGTTGTTGAGAGAGGCAAAGGGGCTCCTAGCCCAGTGGTGGCCCAAGGGGTGGGGAAGGCGGAGGACTGGCAGCAGGCCCCAGAGCCTGAGCTGGGGGTCGGCCTCTGGCACGGGGCCTGGGTGAAGGGCACGCCTGGGATCCAGTCAGTCGTCTATACAGATCACCTCCCCGGCTCGGGGCTCCTTCCGATCCAGCCCGTCTGACACCAATGCTCCCACCATTTCCTTCTCCTTCTTCACCAGCACTGGAGGGCCATTGGTGGCGGCTGTTCGGGAAGGGGGTAAGGAAGGGTCAATCCCTACTTCACTCCCAAACATCACTTTCCAACAATAGTATGTCCTCAATTTTAGGTCACCTCATATCACTTCTGATTGTCCAAGGTAGGGGTGGGAAAACCAGGGTGAACCCCTCTCCCTGAGATTCTCCTCCTTGTGCCACATGATGGAACACATGTTCCAACTCTCACCATACCCCCTTCTCATTCCATATTCTCTTTCCCTGAAATAACTCTGACGGAGGCGGCTCAGGTAAGAAGTACTAAGCTGCAGAAGCACTGAAACCCTGGATAAGGTTTCTGATGATGGGAATGGAAGAGAAGTTAAGAAAGGGGTGGGAAGAACAAAGCCCAGAATAACTCCATTTCCTTGGGGTACCTCCAAGCAAATGAGATAGGCTGGAGCAGTAAAAGGGTAGCTCAGCAGGGATGAAGCTTGGAAAAGGAGGAATGGGAAGAAGTCATCAGCTGACCTGTGATGAAGGACCCTGCAGGCATCTGGCTGTAATTGGCGCCTGCGGCGGCCAGGGCCCCTACGGGAGCGGCGCTGAAGGCTGCCCCGTACCCCGGAGGTGTAGCGTAGGGACCCGGGGGGAAGGCCTGGAATAGAGAGCAAGCCCAAGTTAGAGGGTCCAGAGTCTGAAAGGAAAGCAGCTGTAGGGGAAATGTTATAGGCCAAACTCTAGAACTACTGAGGGGTATAACATACAGGCATGGAGATTCAGGGTGATGAGTGTGATAGAGCAAGTCATTTTTCTATATTGTACAGGATTGGATGGAAGTATCTATGTGTGTGCAGGAGGAGTACCAACAGGGAAATGGAATTAGAGGGAAAGGGGGTTACCGGTGTGGGATGAGGTTCTGTGCCCTTGCTGGCCAGCCGGCTGAGGATGCTGCGCTCGGACATCTGAAGGCGGGCTGCGATGGGGGGTATTCGGGACAGCGTGGCTGGCAGGCGGGTCACGTCTGCCTTCATGTCGCTCAACAACTCCTCCAGCTGGTTCAGAACTGGGGCCCGGGCCACGGAGAAAGAAGGACAAGAGAAAGACAGGGAAAGGAAGAGATGGAGCCAGGAAAAGAGACGAGGAGTCAGATGGACAGATAGTCAGAAAAAGTGAGTGAGAGAAGGACACAGATGTCAAAGAGCCAGAAGAGAAGAAAATGACAAGTAGACAGAAAAAGAGAGCAACTCAGGGGTGAGGGTGGTGGGTGGAAGTAAGTGTCAGGTAAAGAGGCAGAGAGATCGGATCACCAGAGAGAGAGAGATGGAGAGAGAAGAAAGGAAAAAGGAATACGGAGAAAAAGGAGATAGAGGACATTGGAAGACATGGGGGCGGGGAGTTGTCAGAACATCCCATACTGGAAGAGTGATGTTTTGGGGTTGGGGATGATGGGGAGGAAATAGTCAGGAGGCATGGGAGGTGGTAAGTGGTGTCAAAGACTTGAGGGTCAAGGCTTTAATAAGTAACTGGGGAGGGAGGTTAGAGGGTCAGCATTACAGATTCAAGGAATTAGAATAGGAATCAAAGGGGCCAGGAGTCAGTCAGTCACTACATCACACAAGACTAGATGGTTAGAGGGCTTTGGAATTTAATCTATTATTTTCAAGGTAGGAGGGTTTGGGAAGAAGGGTTGAAGGTCAAAGGGAAGTTTCATGGAGCAGGGTCAGAGGGTGGGACGGTGGTAGTTTCTGCCTCATGAAGTGAATGAGATGTGAAGAATGTGATTTGTGGGATTGGGGGTAAGGATTTTTGTAGACTGTACACAGGCCAAGGCCCTGGAGAGGGTGCTATTAGCATTATGGCAGGAGTATGGGTCAGCGAAGAAGTTCTGCCCTGTGGAGGGGACATGGCACAGTCTCATGGAGTTTTGGGAGGAAAAGTCCCTCTATTAGGCACTGATGTGAATGCTATTAGGCATGGGCGAGAGCTGGCTGCACAAGTCCTAGAGGCTAAAAACCAAGAGGGTGCCACGTGGGTCAGAGGTGGGGCTAGAGGTCAGAGGGGGTTGGTTCAGAGGGTAAAGGGTTCAGAAGGGTGGGGAGATTTTGAGGGGTGCGGGGTGAAGACTTACGCAGCGTTGTGGGCCCTCCCCCGCGCGGGGCCGCCGCGGCCCTTACCCTTGTGCAGTACGGCGTTGGCTGGCTTGTTCCCTGCCAGCGACTCCTTGGAGAGGTGCTGGTGGCTCTCGGCCAGGCACTCGGCCTCGGCAAAGCGGGCGTGGAGGGCCATGGCGGGGTGCGCCGGCTCCTGGGAGAGGTTCAGATAGGCCGCCCGCCGAAGCTGCTCCTCAATCACCAGCGCCTGCTCCAGGAGCTGAGGGCATGGGGAGGAGGTTAGTGCACGGATCTGCCAGCAGTGGGCGAATGGATGGGGTCCAGGTGTAACACTGGAGACCCACACTGCCCTCACTGCTGGTCCAGGGCACCCCCAGCTCCCCACAAATACTGACTGTGATCCCAGCACTGACCCAAACACAGGACCACAGTTCCAAACAGGTTACACTCTGGTCTTGGCCTCAGGTGTCGCCACCACCCTCAAGGTATTGACCTTCCCTATAATCCAACCAGATCTGGTCCCACCTCTCACCCAAGCCCCTCTTCATCAGGATTGTTTCTTTCATCCCTCATCCTCACCTTGAATCTCCGGGCCAGAAACTTATTTTTCATCTCCAGAAAGTTCCCCTTATTGGCTTCAGTTTTAAATGGCTCATTGATAATGGCAAACTGAGCATCATTCTGGATGTCCTGCCACCGTGCATAGCCATGGCTGCCGATGAAGGAAGGGGACCATCAAGGAATTTAACAGGGACGGGCTGGACTGTGAACACGACTTCCTTCTGGCCTGATCTCCCCAAAGTGTGGCACTATTCCCCCTTCTCTGCGTGTGGGCTTCTTCTCTGTAATTCCCCTCTCTCCAGGTTAAGAGAACCTTTTTTTCCCCTTGTATTTGTATTAAAGGATACAGGACAATCCCAGCCAGAAGCCAATAGTCATGTCTTCGGTGCCAGATCTCATTGAGTTTCCCCGAGGAAATGGCTGCCCGTTCCTCATTCTGCCACAGTGTGTGAAGCTCTGAAAAGAAAATGGAAGACAGATGAGCCATCAGGAGTTTTTAAACTACATCTAACCCAACATACAGGTATGGATGAGGGGACTGAATAGTGGTAAAGGACTAAGGGCTCTTTAAGGTGAACAGGGCAAGGTTAGGTTAGGGATAACAGTAGTTACAAAAAAGGTTCCAGTTAGGATTAAGAATAAAGGTAGAATTAAAGACAACTTCGGAGTTAGGAGTACACTTAAGGAGGGCAGAGGGCAAGGAGCAGAGACAGCATTGTACCATTTCATTGGCAGTTACTTGGAATTAAAGGTAGCAGGAAGCCTCAGGCAAAACGAGAAACCCCATGAAGATGAGCAAATCCCAGAGAGGAGCAGGTGGCAGTGAGAGACCCCTTCCCACCTGTGAAGCCACCATCTGCGATATTAAACATGAACCGCGGCTTCTCTGCCTTCTCCTCACGTCGCCCATTGGACCGTGGCTCGTCTCGAGGAGGACCAGGTCGAAGCTCCCGGTCCCCTTTTACATCTTCTGCTAGGGCAGATGGGGCAGAGCTCATATCTCAGGACAGTCTCCTCCCAGGTCCCAAGACCACGCCCTGTACTGTACTGGCCCTTGGAATAGCTACCCACCCAGGACCCAGGCAGTTGGTCCCCGAGACTCCACCTCCCCCGATTCCCTCAGGGACCCAGGGTCCAGTCCTTCCACCCATTACCTCTCTTGCCCAAATCCCCTGTTTCCCCCTCCGGCCTCTCCCTGTGTTCCTGTCCATCCAACGGCTTCTCCTCCCCCCTCTCTCCTGGCGTCGACTCTGTGGCTGTGGGAGGGGGTAGGGGACAGGAGGGAGGATGTCACCCTCATTCCCTGATCCCAGAAGAGGGCACCCCCAAATTCTAAGCCCATCACCCCCTAAGTCCATGCACCCACCTGACTTCTCTCTGTCCCCCCGGTACCCAGGTTCAGGCTCCATCTCTCCAGGTGCCCCTGGCACCTCATCCTCTAGAGGAATCTTCCTTGGCTCTAGTCGCTCTCCGAATGATGGGGCTGGGCTGGGGGTATCAGCCTGGCAGAGAACAAATGGGTGGGGATGAACTGGAGGGCTCCTAGACACCTAACTTCCAAGACTCCCCAGTCCCTCCCCTCAGGGGAACCAAGTAGCCACACACCTCTGTCTCTATCTTCTCCCCAATTTTGCTATTCTTCTCTGACTTCTCCTCCTGGTTTTCAGCTTCATCCTTCTCAAGTGGTGTCCTTATACCATCTCCTTTCTCACTCAGAGCCGGAGTAGCTACAGGGGAAAAACAGAGTGAAGAAGGTGGAAACTTCCCTACCCTGACTCCCATCCCTGAGTCTAGCCCCTTCAGACAATGGCCTTATCTCCATCTCTCCCGCCATCCTGACCCAATTACCAGGTTTAGAGGTGCAAGGACTGTTTGTAGCAGAAGCCTCAGGGGTTGTGGGAGACGTTTTTGTAGGAGAGGAAGCTCTGGAGGAGCGTTTAGAGTCAGCACTGGGGTCAGGCATTAGCTCAGGCATTGACCAGCGCCCATTGATGTGCTCAAACTCCTGTACCTGAGGAGAAGGGGAGCCATAAAGACAGGGGTCAGCTCCAGGCATTGGAAACACAAAAAGCTCAAGTCCTGTCACATCTCGCACCAGCCTAAGTCTGGAACTCAGGGATGCAAGGCAGAAGAAAGACAGGGACAGGTGACCAGCTTGACTCTTTTGGTGAGGGAAAGGCTGATACCTTCTTCTTGACGAGAGACATGACTCCAATGCGGGTCAACACTTGCTGGCGACTCAGGCCCTCCCGAGGGACCCCGTCAGCAAACGTTTCAGAGCCATCTGCCCCAGGCTCACAAAGATGGCGCATGAACAAAGACACATAGGCCCTAAGGAGCATGGGGGTGGAAGGCGGGTTAGGAGAGCCTTATGAGGGGCATGGGGCAGTTAGCGGGGCACAGGGATTACTGAACTCAACCCTAAACTCCCTCCAGGGGTCCTGCCCTGGGTGTCTCAATCTCACCATTACCAGCCCTCCAATTCCTAACCCCCTATCTGCCCCCTCCCCTTGTTCTTCCACCATCTCCTTGGCTTTGGTACTTTGGTCATAGGCCCCATCAGACAACTCTTCATCCTTTCCACCAGCTCCCCTGCCTGGTTTTCATGGTAAAGTAAATGTGAGGCGAGGACAGTCCAGGTGAGGTGCCTTTCTTAACCACCTCTCCACCTTTCCCATGGGGAAGGAAGCCCGGTCTCTCTACTCTAGGCTCGTCTGAGGGGAGGTGGGGCAGACTGAGGCCACCCCCCAGGAAACCGAGCCAGAACTGTTGTACGGCAGGGAGCATGATGATCAGTTGAGTAAGGTCACATCATATGGTGGCCAAGAGAAAGAAGTTAACACTCAAAGCTCTTACCCTTTCATCCAACTCAGGCCCATATCACCCACACTCACTTGAACTCCTTCTCAGTCTTGCCTCTTAGGTCCCGCACCAGCCACTGAGTGGTGAAAGCATCCTGCGGTGGCATCCCCCAGCGCATGACAGCATTGAGGAAAGCCTTCCGCTGACGGGTGTTGAATCCCAACACCTGAGGATGGGGGTGAGGAAGGAGTGGGTGATGATGTCCAGGGATCTCATTTCTTGATCCTTTCTCCCCTCAGTTACTCAATTTCCAACCCCCCACCCCCCAGCTTTCCCTCTCTCCTTAGGGAACTCTCAGGGGCCTGGGCCTAGCTCTCACCTCAATGTTGCCCCCAACTCGAGCCAGCAGTGGAGGCAGTGGCTTATCCTTTTCATTCCGGAGCTGCCTCTTTGACTGTCGACGCCCTGGGCAAGGTGACCCCAGTTAGTAGATCCACTACCTCCTCCACCCCTCAGTCCTTCCCAGCACCCTATTCCCACAAGATACAGAGCTCAGGGAAGGCTTGTGTCCTGTCTAAGGCACTTCTAATTTTCTTCTAAGTACTTTCAGAACTACTAACTCAGTAGTTCTAAAAGAATCAAGTCATACTAAAAAATTTAGAAGCAAGTATTTGATGCAAGCAAGATTACTGATGGGAATGTAAAATGATGTAACCTTTCTTGAGCTTTCATCTAGGCATCTAAGCCTGCATGGTTATATATTATAAATTTTAACAGTGGCGAGATTATGGGTATTTCTTCCTTTTTGCTTATCTGTAATCTTTACTTTTTCTACAAAAAAAAAAAAGTGGGCTTAAAGGACAATGAGAAGTGGTAGAAAGTCAGAAAACAGATGCTACCTTCAGGACGCTCATCGAAGTCTTCATCCTCTTCTTCTGATCCCACTGAGTACTCTGACTGGTTATCTGCAAGGCGAAAGGGCTCAGTGGTCAGTGATAGCTCCCTGCACAAGGCCCTGCCAAAATTATTTCTGCCTGGATGTGTTCCCTTGGAGACTTCTATACCTTCGCTCTGGCCTTCACCCTCCTGGGGATGCTGGATGACTGCCTGCAGTCTTGACTTTGGGGCCATATATCCTGAACCATGTCCACTCACCACCCACCTTGTCTCTGGGCACCTTCTGAATCCTGTGTAACCTGCTTTAAAGAAGGACTCCTGGGTTTCCACATGAGCCGCCCACAATCACCAGGTAGCTTAGATTGCCTGCAAACCCACCTGGCCTCTGGGTAGCTTCTACTGATCTTTCTTAATCTCTTTCCCCTTTAGCAGGGAAGGCCCTGACCTCTAGGCTTCTGTCTTTCCTGCTATATGCCCCTAGCCTTCAAGCCCCTCCTCAGCACTCTTAGCATCTCAGTTCCTGTATCAGGGGCAAGTCCTCACCTTGGTCCTCCTGAGCAGCATCATTGTAGTTAACTTGCTTTCGAACCCGCTTGCCCTTGCCGAGATTCCGGGCTAGGTCTTCCTGCTGTTGCTCATAGTGATGCCTCAGCAGCTTCTCCCAGTAGTCAGGATCCACGTTTTCCTCCTGCTTGATGATCTCCCGTTCGATCTCCTCAATCTAAAGGGCAGCAGAATGAATGGTGGCAGCCTCCCTCTTTACCCAGTCCTTCCACCCCCTGCCTCCTAGATCTCTTCAACTCTGCATACATTTTCTGGACATTGCACATTTTCCTTATCTCTTACCTGCAATATTCTTCTCCTACCTTGCTATTTCCCTTTTCTAAACCTCTCCTCTAGTGCCCTCTGCGTCCCTCTTGCTCTGACTCAGAAGGTACCCTTCCATGTTTATTGGTACTTTCTGTGCCTAAGTCTTTCTCCAAAGTCCTGTTCCACCCATTAGGCCAAGAAGTTGTTTGCAGTGCACTACTACTCTTTGCTGGGCTCTATGGTAAGAGATCAGATAAAAAAAAAAAAAGAAGGGGGGAGGGGGCTGGCCGAGTGGCGCATTTGGTTAAGTACTGGCTTGGGATGCCAGAGGGCCCCGGTTCGGATCCCACATAAGAGGGCCAGTGACACTGCCCTCTATAGCTAAGATGCTGAACAACAGCTCAACCTGGAGCTGGGCTACCATGGTTCGCCAGCGACGGCGTAGGCTGCAGTCCCCTGCTGCAGTGGGCTGCCATAAGCTACCATGTGTAGCCGGCAGCCAGCGTGAGCGGCCGGCAGCCAGCGTGAGCGGCCGGCAGCCAGCGTGAGCAGCCAGCAGCCGCCATGAGCGGCCGTCCAAAGGCCGGCGACTGATCTGCCTTGCCCGGGAGGAGTGCAATGATGGTGCCAACATCCTTCACAACTAGACTGAAGATCAAAACAACAGCAACTTGTCTGTTCCCCTTACCCCGATTCCCCAGTGCTGTTCCCCTCCCCCAATTCCCCAATAAAATCTTTAAAAAAAAAAAAGAAGGGGGTATTCCTCATCCTTCAAGGTCCAGTAAAGGACACTGCCCTTCAGAGACAGCATAGGATAGACAGTGCCCAGCCCCAGACTCTCACCTTGTCTTCCTCCCGCACTACGTACTGGGCCACCTTGAAGGAACTGAGATATTCGTTCATGTTCTGCACATCAGTGTCCTCAGTTGCATCCTGGTTCCGGTCCAACAGCCGAGCGATGGCCTCATTGTCATAATGAATCACACTGCTGTCTTCCTCCTTATTCTCCCCTGGTGGAGAGGGGGAATATGAGGGAACTCTGAGTTCTAACCAGAACTTTGGGAGGAACTTTATATAGATCAAAGGAAAACGTTCTCCTCTGCTTCCCTTCCATGGGAGCTCTAGAGAAGGCCCTTTTCCTGGAAGTCTATGTAGAGATTTGTTGTTGTTTTCAATCCTACATGTAAGGAAAGAGGCCAACCTTCCTTCACAGACTACACAGAAGTTTTTCTTCAAGGACTTCAGGAGAGAAATGCTCAGACAAAAGCAGGGGCCTGCTTTCAGGGAGTTGCAGAAAAATTTCTCACCCTCATTTTCATCTTTAAATAGTTCCTCAGTGCCAAATTTGAGGATGTCATCCAGCTCCTGCTTAGACATAGAGCCCGCCTTGGAGCCCAGCCCAGGCCGTACCACCAGATGTGTCAGCATCATCTTTCTCTTGGCCACTTGTGTGATTCGCTCTTCTACTGACGCGCGAGTCACAAACCGATAAATCATCACTTTGTTGGCCTGACCAATCCGATGAGCACGGCTAAAGGCCTACAGAGGCAGGAGAAAGTGGGGATGGGCCAAGGGAGTGGCAGGGAAGACACCACCCACATACTCAGGAAAGGAAGCTGGCAAAGAAGCATCTTCTATCGCCCAACAGGCTTATTTCTGATCCCAGAACACAATACCCTCCTCCGTGAACCCATGTCTCCTTGCCGAATGGTACAGGAGCTCCAGGAGGTGAGTTCCTACCTGGATGTCATTATGGGGGTTCCAGTCAGAATCGAAGATGATGACAGTGTCGGCAGTGGCCAGATTGATGCCCAAGCCACCAGCTCGGGTGGACAGGAGAAAGCAGAATTGCTGGGCCCCAGGAGCTATGAGGTAAGAATTAGGAAGCCAGGCTTTTTTGTAGCCAGCAATTCTGTCTACCTGCTCCTAGATGTTTCCTGACTGCAACCAACCACATCCCCAACTCAAAAGCCCAAGTGGCTAATATCTTCCCAGGGCAGTCCCCTCCCAGCCCAGGGGCCTAAGTACAGGTTTCTTGGGTTTCCCATACCCAGCAGGGACCAAAGCATCTTGCCCCTCACCATTAAATCGATCGATGGCCTCCTGCCTAAGGGCACCAGTGATGCCACCATCAATGCGCTCATACTTGTAGCCTTCGTAGTCTAAGAAGTCCTCTAGCAAGTCTAGCATTTTGGTCATCTAGAGCAAGAGAAAAGAAAGAAGTCTATAATGATGAAGCAGTGGAGTGGGCCATGTCTGTTCTAACTATCCCTTTACTCTCCCTCAACCCCAATCCTTACACTTGTACCCCTGCCCTGTCCTATGCTCCCCTGGTGCTGCTTCCCCTACCCCCAGCTCCTTCTCATTCCACATTCTTGTCATACTCTCTTGACTTAAGATCATTTCTCTTAAGGCAGAGGTTCTTCCCTGAGACCCCAGAAAAGGTTTCCAACAAATCTATGAACCCTGTGAAAATCTGTACACAATTGTACAACTGTATTTGCGGCTCTTTTAGAGAATGGATCCATAGTCTTCATCAGATTTCTGAAAGGTCTGTGCTCTCCTCCCCTTCCAATAAGATTAAGAAGTAGTGCCAGTCCCCAGAGACCTCCTCGAGCAGCAGATGGCTCATCCTCCCCCTTCTCTCCATCTAGCTTATTAAAAGCAGCTGGACTAAGGGTCAGCTGAGTGGCTCAGTAGGTTAAGAGATCACTCAAGAGTTTGAGCTCTGAGCAACAGCGGTTCAAGTCCCAGCCTGAGCTGAGCAGCCGCTGAGCTGCCAACAGGTGGCAGGATGGCTCAGCTAAAAAAACAAACAAAAAAAAAGCAGCTGGACTATACCTTCCAAAGAACAGGGATCAGAAGCAAAGAGGAACTCAGCTATACCAAAAACTCTAAAGGGTGTAATCTCCTAACCTCTCATACCATGGCAGCCACAGAAATGAGATAAGGGATTAGTCTGATGATGAGAGTGAGCTATGGGGCTGGGTCACCTGCGAGAAGATGAGCACTCTGTGTCCTTGCTCCTTCAGCTTCCGTAGCATCTTCTGCAACAGCATGAGCTTCCCAGATGCCTTAATAAGTGCCCCACCCTCATAAGCCCCACTGGGGAGTTTTGGGGACTCCTGAAAAGAAGGAGAAAGGAGGAGGAGAGGGTCAGGAAATGTGCCCCCCACATTTACCCCTCTCAGAAATCCAGTCCCTGGCCTCACAGACCAGCTTCAGCTCTGTGCTCAACTCCTCCCACTTTCAGAAAGCCAGGCATTTAATCAGTTTCCAGCTCTTGTATCTACCATAGCAGCCACAGGAAAGAGGTATGGATGGTTGCAGCACTTCTTAAGATCCATCATGATGTTAAGCAGCGACACTTGGTTCCCACCTCCTCGTGAATTCAAGGCCTCAAAATTTCGAGTCAGGATATACTTGTAATATTTCCTAAAGACCAGGGTGGGGCATATAAAAGACATAATAAAGAAGAGGTTATGACGTTGTGCTTGCTCACCAACTCTTGGAAGGCTGCCACCAAATCCCCAACCTATAGTCCAGGTTAACCCGCCTTCCATCTCACTTCTGCATGGGGCTTAGCTCCACTCGAACGATGAGCTCTGTCTTGGCTGGCATGTTCTTAAAGACATCAGCCTTGAGCCTACGTAGCATATGTGGACCCAGCAAATCATGCAGTTTTTTAATCTGGTCTTCTTTGGATATGTCAGCGAACTCCTCCAGGAAGCCCTCCAGGTTGCTAGTAGTCAAAAGAAGATAAGGAAATGAACAGCTGTCAGGTTTTGCTCCTGACCTCAGACTCTAGTCTTCACTTCAGATGAATCCTCCACCCACTTGTCTTCTCAGCCCTTCCATCTCTCATCTGTACAGACTATCTTAGTGAGCCACTTACTTAAACCTCTCTGGGGTGAGGAAGTTCAACAGATGGAAGAGCTCCTCCAGATTATTTTGCAATGGAGTCCCTGTCAGCAGCAACTTATGATCTATCTTGTAGCCATTGAGGACCCTGAAAAACTAGAAAATGGGGCAAAGAAAGGCAAGAGAAATGGCCCATCAGTGGTAAGTGGTTGGCCCACAGTATCAACCTTTTCCTGCCTCCAGCAGGCCCCAAACCCTAGTCTTCTCCCTCTTCCAACCTGAACTTCTCCCCAGAGGTTCCCAGGCATCCTACCTCCCAGACTGTAGAGTCCCTGGAACTTTTTTAAAACGAAGGCAAGTAGGAGTCCACAGTCTCAAGTTTCTGAGGTCTGGGTATCTCACTCACCTTGGACTGGTTGTTTTTGAGCCGATGGGCCTCATCCACCACGAGGCAGGCCCAACGGATGGAGCCAAGTGCTGCCTGATCAATGGTGATCAGCTCATACGATGTCAGGAGAACATGGAACTTCACCTGTGCCTCCCTCTGCCAATACAATCATTGTCCATTTGGCTGCTACCTCCATCCCCATTCTTTACCCACCCTGTCCTGACCATGATTGCCAAAGGGAGCCAGTTAGCCATCCTCCAACTTTGACTCCATGCAGGGATTACTAAACACGGCTCTCAAACTATAACCACGTGATTCATGTACACCTCTGGGAGTACTTGCTACATCTCCAGGATTGGAGTGCAGAGGTGTGAGGGTAGGTAAAGAAAAGGAGGGAGAAAGCTGAGTGGGGAATAAAGGAATTGAAACCCTGGTTGGGGCAAAGAAATGACAGATTTGAGGGTCTTAGAAAACATGAGGCAGAGGGGCTTACCTTCATCTTAAAAGCTTTCTTGCCACCTTTAATGGCGTTGTCTTCAAAGGAAAACTCATTCTCACGAATGATGGCCCGGCTGTCCTTGTCACCCGTGTATGTCACCACATAGAACTTGGGTGCCCACATCTGGAACTCCCGCTCCCAGTTAATGATAGTAGAGAGTGGGGCACTCACCAGGAAGGGACCCTTTGTGTGGCCCTGGAAGTTGAGGGAAAAGGGGACCATTAATCCAGGTTGTATACCAGTCCCCTACCTGCCACGCCCCTGCCCCATCCTCTGCCCTCATCCTCCACTCCCACCTTCCCCAGTCCAGGCTAGGCAGTCCCTCTCAGGGGCCCTAGAATTCAGCACCTCCTTATAGAGTGAGTAGAGGAAGACGATGGTCTGTATGGTCTTGCCCAGCCCCATCTCATCAGCCAGAATGGTGTCAGTGCCCTGGGCCCATGAGAAGCGTAGCCAATTCAACCCTTCCAGCTGATACATGTGCAGTGTGCCTCCAGTGGCTGTGATAAACCGTGGCTGAGTCTCATATTTCACTGTAGGCTGTAGAGTCAAGAAGTCAGAAAGCTCAAGGGAACTGTCAGCTGCTCCTCTGGTCTTGGTCTCCTCCTCCCTCTTCCCTGGCACTGATACCAAGTTAGATTACAATTCCCTCTACTATAGTCTGAGCTTATGAAAGTTCTAGTTTTCAGTCCCTCCCCTTCATTCCTTAAAACAAGACCTAGTAGCACCATGGAGAAGGCAACTGGTGGAAGAGACCTGTGTGCTGCTCTCTCTGGCGGCTCTCTCACTTTTATGCCAAAATTCCTAGCCACTCTTGGAGCAAGGCTGAATATTGAAGGAAGAGCTTACTGTTCAAAGAGGTTGCTGAAACTCTGGGAAGTTCTACCAGTAGCCCCTGGGAAATAGTCAATCACCATAGCTCCAGAAATGGGAGAAAGGTCAAGTGAGAGGACTTACATCGTTAGTAGGAGAACTGGGAGGACCATCACCCTGTAGCTCCTTCTTCTTCTTCTTATACTTGCGCGGCTGGGCAGGGTCCTCCCCCATAATTAGTTCTCTGAGAAAAGTGTGGTTCTGAGTAAGACCTGGTCCTTGGTAGCCCTTCCCTCTTCTGAACCCACTCTAGGCCTGTCTCCTACTTTCCATAACCTAGGTTTTTCTCACATTTCCTTTCTCCCAGACTCTTTACCCTCACCACTTGAATTTCACCTCTACAGCCAACTCTCCCTACTCCTGAGCATCCTCTTCTCCATTACTCAGGGTAAGTCTTATTTCCATTCCCCATACTGCCTCTTTACCAATCCCACCCCAAACAACCCAGCCCAGGCTCACAATGCCCTAAATTCTAGATCAGGTTTGTCCCTACTGTATCTCATTTTATGCTGGAGGTTTAGCTTTCATGCCCATATCTTAGACTCCCTCTGACTCATGACATGGTTCCCTTACCGGTGTCTCCAGTAGCTTTGCTTATGGTCTTCATATTCAGGGATGTTCATTTCATCTTCCTCCCATGTGGACTGGTCATATGGCAAGTCCCTCCATTTTACTAGATAGTGGTAATTCCCCTTTTTATCCACACTGTGGGAAAGGAGAACAATAATATGGATCACAAAAAGGAAAAAGTCATAATAAACACAATTATCAGCAAACACAAAGAATTTGTCATGTAATCCTCAATGGTGGGCTACTGGAAGAAAGTTTAGAATGGCTGAAGTACTATCTTAACATTTTCAGGATAGTTTCCTAAAAATCAGCTATCACAAAACACCCCTGGGTTCAACATCTTTTGTCCATCCAATCAGTATTTGTGAAGCATCTACTATGTGCCAGGCACTAGTGATTCGCAGTGAACAGAACAGACAAATGACCCTATTCTCATGGAGCTCATATTCTACTGAGGAAGGCAGCAATGAAATAGAAAAATAAATATATAGTATAATTTTAGGTAATAGTAAGTACTATGAAGAAATACTAGAAACACTCTGAATGAATCACATTTTTCATATTTTGTTTTCATGCCCCAATCCCCAGACTCATGTGTCATTTCTTATGCAATTAGAGACTAGAGGAAGCGATAAGAGTCAGTGCTGGGCTGGTTTCTCTCACCTCCATACAGGAAACAAGGCCAGAAAGGCTGGGGCTACAGCAGGAATTGTTCAGTTAGATCAATTATTTGGTTAATCAACAAATACTAAGATGGGGCCATAACCGCAACAAGAAGAGGGGAATACCCAAGGACCAAGGCCTTCCTACGGACCAAGAAATCACCTGTGGTTGATAATACGGTGGACGGTCATCCACTCTGGCTTGATGCCAAAACGATAGTACTTCTCCTCCATCTCAGCATAGTGCGGATCTTTCACCTTGCGCTTATCACTCTTCCCATCATCCTCACCAGAGCCATAGTCCAGGGGTGGGGGCTCATCCATGTCATTCTTCCGTTGGTAGTTTCGGTACATTACCAAGTGGAAGATTTCCAGCTGATGGGGAACAGAGGAAGGAGGGAAGAGATAGTTCCACCATTCAAAGGGGACAAAGGGAATAGGGAAGAGGCCAGCAGAAGGAAAAGCATGGGAAAGGGAGCTATGAAAGAGGTGGGATGAAAAATAAAGCCAAAGCAGAAGAATGAATACAATGAAACAGAACAGAGTCAGGACGTGGGTGGGGATGTAATATGCAAAAGGAGGCAGAGAATAGGTTTATTAAGATTGAGGATATTGGTAAAACATGGTTAAAGACAAATAAGAAAAGAGATAGAATTAAGGAAGGCCATGTTATATTTAAGGGAAGAAATCTTATGAAGACTGAGGGAAAGAGGACTAGAGACCAAGAGAACCACATATGGAAACTAAGAAAGTAGGTATGGTATGACAGCTGGAGGCCTAAAGTGAGGGAAAGCAAAAACTATATGAAGACCAGAGAATAGAGGGGTGAGGGAGAGTGACAATGGCAGTGAATGGAGTCACACGAGAGGGGGAAGGGAAAGGTAGAGACCCTTGTATGTACCTGAAGCTCCTTGGCCCAGGAGCAGTGCCAGTAGGACAGTCCTACCCACTTGACAAAGAATTCTCGCTCTGATCTGCCTTGAAGAGGACGAGGAGGTGGGGCATCTGGATTCCCATCTGCCTGCTGGGGGGCTGGCATTGCCACGGGTGGCTCCCCCCATCGCCAGTGCAGGATCTTCTGCACACGGCCTTTCAGCACAGGGCACTTTGGGATAGACACACACAAGAAGGAGGAAAGAAAGAGGCAGAAAGAGCCCATCGTTAGGGTAGGAGGGGAGGGGTCCCACAAAGGAATCAAAAACTAAGTGTGGGAAACAGCAGAGAGAGTTGGACATTTGGGTCCCAGAGATGGGGAAGGAGTTGGGGTGGACAGTAAACACTGAGAGATGGGTACACTCACTGTGCATCGGGGACACAGCCATTCACCGTTGGGGATGTCAGGCAGGGGTGGGTTCAGACAATGAATGTGGTAGGAGGAGATGCAAGCATCACAGCACAAGAGCTCCCCACCATCCTTGCACACACGGCAGTATTCCATGTGATCATCTTCTTCCTCCTTCTCCCCTTCTTCTTCTCCTTCCTCTTCATATTCTTCCTCCTCCTCCTTAGCCTCCCATTGTACCCCCTCCTTCTCCTGGGGGGCCACAGACAGACATAGAGACAAATGGAAGAAAGGAAATAAGGAGTGAGACTGAAAAATAGAGGCAAAAACAGGACACCTAAATCCTAGAAGTGCAGAGAAGACTGGTGGGAATGAAGGAACAGGATACCTCAGTTTCCAAAAATGTTGATTTGTGGGGCAAAGGGATGGGGAAAGGAACAAACAGAATCCTGGTCACTTAAAATATCTAAGGGTAGAAAGAGGACAACTGGAACCAAGTTGGAAAGAGATGGGTGGGTACCTGAGGGCTATAGGATGCTGACACCAGGTACTCACACAGTGGGGGCAACTCCATTTGCCCTCAGGAGCCCGGTCAAGCTCAGGATCAAGGCAGACGAGGTGGTAGGCACGAGGACAGGTGTCGCACAGAATAATTTCCCCACCCTGCTGGCACACCTCACAGTAATCCTGGTGATCCGTCTCGTAGCCATCAACCTCCTCCTCCCCGGCCACTGCAGGACAGCCCAGGACTGTCATATACCCCAGTGGAGGCAAAGGGAATAGAGAGAAAAAAGAGAGAGGGATTGGGGGAGGAGAAAGAGAGAAGGGTTGAATAAAGAAATCAAAATTGAAAATAAGAATCACAACGAAGGAATAAGAGGAAAGCAGGCTGACAGGATCACACATAGCTAACACCCCCTTACCTTTCTTTTTTTTCCTTCCTGGCCGGCCTCGCTTTAGTTTCTTGGTTCGGATAGGGCCATCAGGCCGCCCTGAGGCACTGTGGACACTGCCACTGTCAAGATCTGACTCCTCGGCCTCTGGTTCAGGTCCTTCGTCACTCTGAAAAACATACTGTCCATAGCCCCGTGGCTGTCAGGGAAGCCAACTTGATTCCACTCCCCTCCCCAAACCACTGTCCCACTCCAGCTTCCCTCAAAAACCCCCTGTATCTGTACTCCCAGCCCATGACCCTGCCCCCAAGTGTATAGCGAATAAGGAGGGGCCACTTACCGAGCCTCCCTTCTTCCTCTTCCCACCCAGCAGCCCTAGTTTGATTTTGAGCGGTGCCATCTTCTTTCCCCGAAGCTTCTTGCGTCCATCAGGTACTCGGGGGCTCTTACTCCGCCTCTTATGGCCTGGACCTGAATGAGGAGTGGCAGTGAGGGAGAAAGAGCAGAGGTCGTGACATCCTAGAATAATGGAGGTCACGGGGTCCTCAGGGCTCCTCTCTAGGGGCTACGATTTCACAGAGAAAGCATTTCTCCCGCAACAATCAGGGCTGAGAAGACAAAAGAGTTCTAAACTATAATTTGAGAACATGACGTTTGAAGAGTGGGGTGACAGTTGTTCAAAGAGGGTTTCTTACCTTTGCCCTCTTTGGTTTTGGCTCTTCGAATGGGTGGGGGCTGGATATCAGCAGAAGGGGGCGCTGGAAGGGTGGGGGGTCCAGGCGGTGCTATGGGGGTGGCTGATGAGACAGCAGCTGACACCTGCTCAGCTACAGCTGCGGCCGCTGCTGCAGCTGCTGCTGCCACAGCAGCTGCAGACCCCTTGAAGGGGTTATTGGCGCTGAACTCTCTCCACTTGGCCCCAAGGATGGTCATCATCTTAGACATTGGGATCTTAGGATTCTTCTTAGCAATTAGGGGCCTGTAAATATAGAAGCAGAAGACTCGAACCCTTCACAGATGATCTAGGAATACTGCCATTTCCCCTCATCAATTAAGTCTATGTGCAAGCTAGGATTCCTGAGTGGTGAAAATATGTCCTATTAAGAATAACATCAATTTGAAAATAGTGTTTTTAAAAAGGCTAAAAAAACAGGAAAAGTATTAAAAACATAGAAGCAAAATAAAATTTAAATGCACATTAGATAAAAAGGATAAAACAAAAAGATTGACATTAATAAAAAAGCTTAACTTTTGAATACTACTTTATGGTTCATAAAACAGTTTCACATACATTACACCTTATTTCATCCTCACAATAATACTATAAGTTGCTATGATTCTCTGCATTTTTCTAAGTTCCATGGGCCCTGCTGAAGGGACCCATTAGGTGGAATTTAGTGGGCCATGCTGGTTCTGCTCTGCAGTGGAGTGTTAGGCTCTTGTGGGGACATGGGTGACCATGGTGCTGACAAAAGCACTGTCTTCAGCAGTGAGGTAGTTGCAATAACAGTACTAATGACAGCTACCAGGTACTGAATGCTCCCTAGGAGCCATGCACTGACTGTACTGGAGTTTCCATTTATTATCTCTTCAAATCCCCACAAGACACCTATGAGGTGCATACTATGATATCCTTATTTTGCAAATGCAAAACTGAAGATCAAAGAAGTAACTTGCCCAAGGTGATACTAGGACCTAAACCTCAGCAGGGTGCCTCTAAAGCACTGAACTGCTGTTAGTGTGCCTGCTCCCCAGAAAACATCTCTGCTATTCTCTTCTCTACTTGGGAGCCATTGAAGCTCAGGTTCTGCTGCCAGCAATGCATCCTCCATTATTACCAGGGCCTAAGGAAAGGGCAAAGGATTTGATAACTGAGCAGAGGAAATTGGGGAATGCTAATGTAATCTCTCAGCTCATCTATGACTCAAAGAAGTCATGCAGGGGAAACTGGAACTTTTGGAGCAGGGAGGGCCATCAGTCCTTACTATGTTCTGTCACTAGAGCACTTTCTAACCTAGCACTGAAGCTATGATCCCCCCAGTGAAGGGTTCCTGAATGGGGTCCTTAGATCCTTAGAAGTCCAGGAATTCCCTGAAATTACATGTGGAATTTTGTGTGTATGTGCCGTGAATTTCTCTGGAGCGCAGTTTCTTAGCTTTTATGAGACTCCAGAGGGGTCTGAGGCCTCCCCAAAATAAAAAGTGTCTGTTCTCAAGGACTCTCCAGTCCCACCGCACCTCATGAACTGGCTAAAGGCTTTGTAGTTGGTGAGTGTGTGGTAATCCTCCTCAGAGAACACATGCTCCACGTCCTCTAGGCCCCAGGTCAGAAGCAGAGTTGCTGATGACTTCTGTTCTACCTGCTGGGAGAGACCAGGCTTCAGTGAGGTGGGTGCCTCTCCAGCCCCTATCCTACGCCTTCTACATGTCCTCTACCTACCCACCAACTTCCCTGGGCTTTCTACTTCATGCTCCATTCTTCAGCCCAATTCCTACCCCTCACCCATTATAGCTTCTCTACTTAACACCCTCTTCCCCCAGGGCTCTCCCTCCTCATTCCTGTCTTTAATACTGATTTTTTCCCCCCTTACTCCTTAATTCTACTCACCTTTTGTCCTCCATCTCCCTCCCCTTTTTTCCGCCGCTTTGTCTTCTTCTCTTTTTTTTCTCGGTGCTTCCGTCTCCGTTTCCGACCTGGTCCAGTTCCATATTCACTGCCTCCACTCTCTGACTTCTCCCGGTACTCATCTCGCTCAGAGCCAAATTCCTCCTCACTGTCCTAAAGGAAAAAAATAAAAATAACATTTCTTCAGCCCTACCATGTGCCAAGGACTGTTTTTAGCACAAAACACACATTATCTCTTTTAATCTTCACAATAATCCTATAAGATAGTAACTAATTTATCTTTATACTTTTTTTTTTTTTTGCAGATCAGAAAACTGAGGCACAGAGAGCTAAATAAATTGCCCAAGACAACAGAGGACTGCTGGGCTCCAAATTCACACAGTCTACCTCCATAGTCTGTGCGTTCGACTGCTCTCTGCTGCTAAGGCAAGTCATGTCAAAAACTGGGCTCTCCACTAGGTTAATAGTGAGTGAGGTTACGGTCCCAGATCCGTGAGACACAGGCCAACAAGAGGGGAGAAAGGAAGTCAGTATTCCCTGAATTCAGGATCCCCCCATTCCTGCCCCTGTAATCAGGACCAGAGAAAATGCGGGTGTCTGGGAACAGGTCTCCTGAGCCTTATTGTATAGATAGGAGTCCTTAACACTTACAAGCTTCTTGCGTTTCCGGGGTTTTCCTGGCTTGTTCTCCTTCTGCTTCTTGGGTCCTCGTTTTCTTTTCTTCACACCCAACGCTGAAGGCAGCAGTCGAATGTCATCCTTATCTTTGGAGCAGAAAACACCAGAAAGCCTAAGCTTCTAGGTTCCCAGTCTTTGTGGTCCCTCAACCTTACCTTTCCTCACTTCCTTGGTTCCCACTTTCCACTCTCTAGGAACTCAGGCATTAACTCCTCCAAATCTTGTCTCCCTTCACTGGATGCAAACAGAGAATCTTTCGAGTACTCTGGGATGCTCTGGTTCTGAATGGAAAGTCAGGGGTCAGAAGGGAAGAGCAGCCAAACCACTCCCTTTTCTCCTCTCCTACTTACAAGGGACCAGGCTCTAGGCCATGGGCTCTGACTGTGGCAGGTCCTTTCAGTCGCCGCCAGGGCTCCTCCTGCCTTCCCCCTCACTTAGCCAGCTGGCATCCTGCCCAGGAACTGGGGAAGCCATGCCCAGCTGCTGGCCTGGCCTGACCCCAGCACTTGGAGTGGGGAGACACAAGCTGGCAGCTCCCTAAGCCAGATGCTGAGAAGGGAGAGCCAAAGGTGGACACCTGGGTTCTCACACTAACACCCTGGGGCCCTGACATGCTTTTTTCGAAGAGGGAGGCCTCTATTTATATTTCCGCAGATAATCACCCAGCCTCCTGTTACCCCAACACAACCCTGGAGGAAAAGAAATCCTCAGCTGGTCATTTTCACTTCTGGCCCACAGGATCACATTGTCTGGCTCCTTCATCACACCCTAATCCTACAGGAGAGTCTCCACAATTACCTAAATATTCTTTCTCCTCATAAGTAGCCTAGAATCTGCCTTCAAACCTATTTCCATATTCTTTCTCCCTTTGAGAATTCAGGGACCCTACCATTCCACATGGTCTCACCCTTTGTCTCCAAATTGAGTTCCAGACATCCTGACCCATTCACATATAAACAGTATGGGAAACCCAAACAAAGATAAAGGAATAGACACACCCTGCCTATGTATTCTCAAATGCACAAGCATACACACATACTCATGAGCACAAATCCAGAGGACAGCCTGTACCTGCTTTCAGCAGGGCTAGGTTCCTTTCTCCCCAGGTATCTCTGTCAGAGAGGTCAGAGCTAGTTCTTCCCAGATGTTCCCCTGATTCAATCTCCATGACCCCTGCCAGTCTGTGGAGGCTTAGGAGACAGAGTTACTCCACGCAGAGGAAGACACTGATGCCACACAGACATGGAGCCCTAGTTGGCCTCCCTCCCACAGCAAGCACTAAACTAACCAGCCAGACCTGTCTTGCTCAGGCAGAGGAGTCTGTGCAGGAGCAGGAAAAGCCTGGGCTTGGCCCAGCCCCTAGCTCTAGGACACACAATCCTTCCTCCCACGACAACCAAGAGAAAATTAGACACAATTAACACCGGAGGCCTCGGTTTCCATTGCCTCAGAATCCGGGCACCTCCTTCCTTCAATGCTACTTCTCATAACTCCAGCATCCTGTGTCCTCTCCTGCAGGAAGACACTCTAGGATTGGGGGTTGGGGGTGGGGGGGAGGAGGAGCAGGGGATGCCTGCAGAAAGCCCGTGTGTGAAAACAGTGAGGACTGTAATAGGAAATAGGAAGTCAGTAAGACACCATTCCCCAGCAAGCCAGCTCTCCCTAACCCCAGGGACTTCGGTTAACATGATCATGGAAACCGGGCAGTGGCAAGGGCAGGCCAACTGGCTAACGATCAGGAAAACGGCCTCGGACACCACTAGCTGGGGGTGGGGCACAACCAGTTAACTCCACTCCCCACCCCAACAGGTTTCCGAACTTGGGAAGGCGGTGGTAGGTAGAGGCTAAGTAGAATGGCGAGGCAAGGAAAGGGAGGGCAATAAAACAAATCCAAGTCCCAACCTCTGTCTCACCAGCCACTCAATGCTGGCCCAGAGCCCAGAATCTCCCACATCCCCGGATCAGATCTTGGGAAGACAGCGAGAGAAGAGGGTGGGCGAGAAGCGGAGGGCGGAGCCTGGCAGCCAGAGAAAGCAGGAGGAGTCTCGCAGCAAGCCTCGCCTCCCGACCGCCCCTTTTCTTCTAATCTCGCCATCAATCTCTCACACATATATTTATTTTTTCTCAAATTCCCCTCCCTCCCCCACAACGAACCACCATAATAGGTCTGCTGCACATGCGTATTACACGCAGGGGGTGGGTTTGTATCTTCAGACCTTTTGCAAAGAAACTACCAGAATTTTCCGCACCACCCACAATCATTCCCCACCCCCACCCCACCCCCAAGGAATCACATCTATATATTATGTTATATTATTTCTCTAGACTTGCCAGAAGGGGGAGGGAGAAGAAATGAGTTTTGGGCTTCCTGCTCCCTTCCCCCATCAACACGAGTGCTATTATTTTAAACGTTTAACAATGTAAGGAGACTGGAGGGGGGGAGGGATAAAATTGGTATTGGGTAAGAATGTAAAACAAAATGGTGAGAATCAAAGCAGTCAGAATGAAAAACAATAGAAACCTCTAATACGCACAAATTCATATTCTAGAGGAGGATGAAAGAGGGCAGCACGAGAAATTTTCCTTAGAGGAGGGTTGTTTTGCCCACACTTAGGGAGACAGAAAGAATGAGCAGACTAAAAATGTTTTCCCAAAGTTTTACCTCAGAAAGTCATCTGAGGGGGTGTATCTGGGTCACTCATTTGATTTGGAGGGCTGAAAGGGAAATAAAATTGCCCTGGGAGACAAAGGTGGGTTTTCTTTTCAAATAAAGAATTTTTAAAACATTTGACGTTACTTCTCATCTAGTCAGACAGCAAAGAGGGAAAAGGGAGGGAGTATTAACACAAAGACCCATCTCGACCTCAGATTCTTTCATGCTCCTCTCTTTCATACCCAAATCCGGGATCAAATATAACGTTCCAAGTTCGGAATACAAATAGGTGACAGCTGCCAATACCCTAACATAACCTGACATCCTTTCTTCCCCTTTTCAGCCCCTTGGCTGTTTTCCA
>NW_017731807.1:1499567-1500860 GCF_001890085.2 Hipposideros armiger
TTCTTTATTCCTTTTCCCTCGCGCAAATCAGTGGGCTCTCTGGAATAACTTTCTAAAAACTTTTCCCTTTTTCAGAGATGCCTGGTGGCGGTGGAGGAGACTTTATCCTGTTTCCATCAGACACGCACCCTCCTGTCCTATTAAGAAAGCACCCTACACTCCCACAAAGGACGTCTGCCACACAATCCACAAAGATCAATATGAGAGTTTTACAAAGAACATTATGTTAGACGTTTTGAAGTTTGGTGGATGTGAATGTCCCCTTTCATTACCAAGCAGGGAGTGTGAACACCCTAAAGATGCTCACCTATCCTAAAGAAGCCTAGAAATAACTCCACTAGGAGTGTGGTCTGAGTGAGGCCATTGCTGCCCAGAGTGCCGGTGACTTGTCATCCCGGGAGAGTGGTGCTGAGTGATGGTCAAGCTGCAGAACAGCTGGGTGGGCAGTTCACGCCCCCCAACGTGGTCAGGGTGTGGGTGGTTTCAGCGAGAATTAGTGACAGTGAATGGCAGCCACGTGAGAGTCACAGCTGGGCAGCTCGGCCACCCCAAACTGACAGGGTCATGGGGGGAGGCGCACTTGACACAAAAGAGCCCAGAGCAGAGGAAAGATGAATGGAGTGGAGTTGGGGGCATCTGGTTTCCCAGACCCTCGCCTACCGCTCCCCAATCCTAAGTGCCTGCTCTTTCTATTACGAGCTGTGGGGAGCAGGGGTAGGAGCAAGTCCGATTCCAGGAAGTGGTCTGCGTGGAGTGTGGCCACCACCTGCCCCTAGTCATCAGCCGCCCACAAACATTCACACAACCCCTCCCCCACGTGCCACCGCATGCCCGAGTTGGCGGGCACCTAAGTCCCCGCAGGTTGGGGGGGGGGTGTCCGATGGACACCCCCGCCCCCCCTGCCTTCCCTACTCCTGAGGGGAGAATAGGGGGTTAAGGCCGCGGTCTGCTCCACACGCGGACACCCCACTTTGCCTCAGTCCAACCCCAACCCCACCCGGAACAGAACCCGAGGGGCACTCGCGCGCGGCCGCCCCTCCCCCACGCGCCCCTCCCCCACGCTGCCGTCCAGCCGCCAGGGTCTCCGCGGTCCCTCGCTCGGCCAGGGAGGGGGCCTTGGCTTCGCCTCGACCGTTTCCTGCCTACCCCCTCCCCGCCGAGGGTGAAAAAAATATATATGTATCTCCTCCTCCTCCCGCGAAAGCCGCAACCGAGTGGCCCGGTCCGCGCGCGCAGCTCGCGCCCAGCGCTCTCCGGCCCGGGCGGCGGCGACGGCGGCGGCGGCGGCGGCGG
>NW_017731807.1:1501475-1534906 GCF_001890085.2 Hipposideros armiger
CCCCGGGCCACCCCCCTCCAAATCCCCCACCCTCAGGGCCGCCGTCTGATGAGGGGGGCCAAACCACCTCAAAATTTTTTCTTGGAAAAAAATTGAGGACTTTTTCCCCCCCTCTCTCCTTCCTCCCAAGAGAACAAGGAAGGGGGATTAAAATATATATATATATATATAAAAGTTTTCGACTTCTCTCTACCCCCCTCTCCGTTGCTTTAAATATATTTAAATTCTGAGGGGGGCGCTCAGAAATATTTCTCAGAGCTGAGGCACTAAGATGGCCGCCTTGAAATTATTTTTAAAACAACCCCCCCTCCAGCACCGCCACCCCCTCCATGAAGAAAGGGAGAGGGGGGAAAAAATCCCCTTTTAAAACAAAATGGCTGGCTTAATATTTCATTTTTCACCCCCTATACTCCTCCCTGTTACACCCCCATTTTCAAGCCTCTACCCAGAAACCCACAAATTTCATCCTTTTTTCATAACTGATTAGTGCACAGATTAATAGAGATATTTTCCTTGTGTACTGAGTGTGTGTATGTGCGCGCGCGCAAGCGCGCGCGCGCGGGGGAGGGGGGGCATGAAGGATTTCTGCATAAAACAAAAATGGCTGCTGTGTCCAACTCCCCCCTTACAAAAAATATTTGAGGGGGGGCATTAATCAGTACTCATGCTCAGTCTGACATCAGCATAAATTGTTAAAGGTTAACTAGTTAAGATACTAGTCCAACTAGATTTAATTTTTTTTCTTTTCTTTACTAGTCTCTTCCTCCCCACCTCCCTTCTCTTAAAGAAAAGCTTTTTTTTTTTTTTTCTGAATACTTCAGAAGGGAGTGGTTTGATGTGAAGGCTTTTTTTCCCCTTCAGGCATTGAAAAGGAAAAAGATGAAATATATGTTTATATATAACTGTTTCTACATACCTCATTGAAGTCAAAACGCATTTAATTGTGTACATATCTTTTAAACGAGAAATTATACTGGATTTTTTTTTCTTCTTTCTTTAAAAAAGTGATAGAAATCCTAGTGACTTTTGGGGGAGAGATATGAATAGATACGATGATTGAGGGTTTTTTTTCAAAGGAGTCCATGTTTGATTCTCCCCTTTGCCCAGCCTTTTCAGTGATTTATAATTGTATATTTTATCTTCACCCTTTTCTCGTTTACCTCACCCTCTCCTTCCCCAATTGCTTGAATATAAAATTCATCTGACTTGGGAAATTAATTTAGGGGTAAATAGAACAGATTTTTAGAATAAAGGGGAAAGAGTCAAATCTGAAGATTGTGAAACGATTTTCTCTTTTCTCCTATTTCAGTATATTTCCCTTCCTCCATAATTCAACACTGATGAAATGGAAGAAACTGAGATACCATGAAAGAAAAGTAACTTGGACTGAGAAAGAGAGGTAGGGGGTTACACTCACATTTTCATGTGACTCTGAACCATTATTTCCAACTATACCCCAGTGTTTATCTTAAAAGTGGTACCAGAAATCCTATGGAAGATTGAAAAGGAGTCCAAAAGTAGCTTTCTCATCCAGAGACTTGATCAGAGAAGTTGTAAAATAAAATTTGCCAGTTGGGCAATACTAGCAAAGAAAGAAGGATGAATAGCTCAGTTCTACCCTTTTTCGGTCTTGTCACCCTTTTCTTACTCTAGTTTCCTCTCATTCTTTTGATCTCACTTTCCCCCTCCCTAGCCTCCCATCCCATGACTATGAAATCATTTCTCTCCTGGGTTATTTCCTTACCTCTTAAGTATATCTTCCAGTCACCCAGCAACCCCTACAGTGTTTGGGAGCACCTTAAGAGAGATTGGTAGGTAGGTAGCAACCAGAAAGTATTAGTGAGAAGGAACACTATGCAGATTTTTGCTTATGAGGCTAAAATGTTCTTTATTGATGTGCTGCCCCCCCCACACACACACACACTAATGTACTTTATTGAGCGTTGATTTCCATCTTTTTCTTAACCTGAACTTTGGAATTTTCTTGCCTCTGTTCCCATATCATTCCTGTATGACTCTAACTCTTATCTCTCTTCCATTTGATTTTGTTTTGTCCTCTTTCTCAGTCCCTCTTCCTAGTCCATCTCAGTATCTCCCTTTTCTGTATGGGCTTCTCTGCATGTGTGTCTTTATTTTTCAGTGAGACTGTCTTTCTCATCTCTGTGACTTGCAGGCTGTAGCACCTCTAAGTGACTATCCATCTCTGTCTTCTTTCTGTTTACTTCTGTCTTCTGGGCTCTGACTGCATGCGTGTCTTCCTCGTGTGTGCCTGACTCCCCCTCTTTCTGGTTCTTCTGTGTGTGTCTGGGAAGAGTGTCCCCATGTGTATGTGGGCAACCCTACACATCATGTGTGCCACAGTCTCTCTGCCTCTGTTCCCTCTCCCTCTATGCTGAGCGCCTCTGCCTGTCTGCCACATGTGCCACGAGCTGCAGGTGTGGGTGACTAAAGGTGGCTGTGTGCATCCCTGTACAAACATTCATCATTCTCGAGAGTGTGCTTTGCATATAGATCTGTTAATGTGCCTGATTCTCTCTCTTGTCCATCTCCCCCTCTGCCTGTCCGCATCTCCTGTTCTCTTCTCTCCCTACTAACTTCTTGATTTTTTTTCTTCTATCCTTGTTTCTGCCTGTCTTTTTACCTACTTACTTCTGTTATGGTGTCTGTCTGCCTGCCTGCCTGCCGGTCTGCTCCTCCCTGACTGGCTGGCAGCCTTTTTCTCTCTCTGGTTGTCTGTCTGCTTTGCTGGCTGTTTGCCCACCACTCTTTCTCTCTAGCCATCTGTCTCCCTGCCTGCCTGTCTCTATCACTTTTAGCCTGGGTTTTTCTACCTTCTATGCTCTGCCATGGTTCCCTGTCTTGGTTTATCTTATCCTTGTTGTTCCTCCTCCTATTTATGCTTGTTAAGTTCATGACTTTTCCTTGCCTCCCTTTATGTCTGTCTGCTTGCCTGTCTACCCTACTTGCTTGCTGCTATCCCACTGTTTAATGCTTGTATCTTTTAAGTCTGTCTGCTTATCAGCTTTTTCTCCCTTGACTTCTATCTCAACATCCCATCAATGGTGATGGGCTCTCTACCCCAAACCTCTCAGTGACCTCCTTGCCCCAAAGTGTTATCTGCCTTCTTGCCATATCCCTTACCTTGCCTTCTCTCACTGCTTACCTCCATTTCAATTGTCTCTTTTTCTGTCTTTCTGGTTCCTCAGACAGTTCTGCCTGCCTTAGTCTTTTTGCCACTTTCCCAGACTCTCCTTGTCTTCCTGCCTTTTTGCTGTCTCTGCCTGACTGGCTCTTGCTGTCCACATCTCTGCTTGCTTTCCTTTTGCTTCTTTTTTGCAATCAACTTTTAAATAGATAGTACATACACATGGTACAAAATGTTTAAAGTATGTACTAAAGTGTGCCGTGAAGAGTAAGCCTTCCTTCCTATCCCTCTTCCCCAGTCCCCAGTTTCTCTCCTCAGAGCTGGCCACTACTTCACATTTCTTGGATACTGTTCCAGAGAAGAGTCTACACATATATGTCTACTTGCTTTTTGATGCACTCCTTCCTACTTCTCTCCCGGTTTTGCTGGATACTTCTTCTTCTGTTAGTCTGTTGGTACTCCTTCCTATTTTGCTGGGCTTGCCATCTCTTGCCTGTTGTCTTTTTGAGTCTACTTTATGGCACTTGTCTTTTTGATTGACTGGTTGCTAGTTGCATGCTTTTACTACCAGTGCCTGAGGAGCACTTAGGACAGGCTTGCTCTCCCCTATTCTCCTATACATAATAAATTGTCTTGATGACAGCACACTTCTGCTGGTCTCTTCATCACTGAAGTATGTATTAGTTGAGAAAGGACATGAAAGCACTGGTAGTACTGAAAAAATAGTATACAAATGTAGGTACAATTTAATAAGTATAGATAGTTTATAAGCTAAGCTTACATGCACACAGAGTAGATACAGGCCTGCTCTGCCTTTCCCACATCTACCTGAATTCTTTAAAAGCATATGAATACAGATCCTTTTAGGTTCAGCAGCACCCTTTGGCTGTTGACCTAGGCCTGTCCAAGAAGTTTATCTTCCTCCTAGTCTTAAAAAGCTTTGTTTCTTACTAAAACTTTTCTCCCTTTTTATCCTTCCTATAACTCCTCTCACATGCCACCTTAGTGATGTTATAACTCATTGGGGGAAAGAAAGATACAGCCTCTATGCAGTCTCTTCAGAAAGATGATGATAAAACTTTTATACACAATGCACTGTTCTTTCATTTCTCCTTTTTTACTGCCTGCATTCCTGAATGTTAATGGTTCCAGCCTCTATCTTTGTGTTTCTCTCCTGTCTTTCCCTCTTCTCCCTCTTGCACTTCTCTTTTCTTGGTTCTGCCTTTCCTCTTAACTCTCTGTCTTGGGCTCCGTTTTGGCCTTTCTGATTGGCTACCTTCTCTCTCTTCTGTGTGATTGGCCTGTGTCCCTGTATCCCTCTATCACCCTATCTGTCTGCTGGATTCTGTCTACCTGCAGTATGTGATAGCACTTTATAGATTATAAAGCACTGGGTAGTATAAAACATTATTGTCACTTCATTTACTTTCTTTTCTTATTGTTTTCTTTATTTCTGTCTGTCTTCCTTCTCTTTCTCTTTCCTTTCCATTTGTCTGTCTCTGTCCTTCTTGGTGATCTTGCCTGCTTCTCTGTCCAGTCATTCTCCTTTCTTTCCTTGCCAGCCTGTTTGTTTTTCTGCCATCCTTCTTTTCTATATGCTCAATTCTTATGGCTCTCCTTCTCTGTTTTCAGGTTCCTCTACATTTCTTTTACCTGTCTATTCTGTCTGTCCTTAGGCCTTTTATCTGTGCCTGTGTGTCTTACTGTCTTTAGCTGCTTGTCTTCCTGCCTGTCATTTTTAATGTGGGCAGCACTCTGTGCCTTTTGCTATCTTCTTGTACTTCAAAAAATAAAAATAAAATAATTAAAATACCATATGACTAATTGTTAGAGAAGAATGTTTTTTGTTTTTAATGAGAAAACCATTAAGATGAGAACAAGAAAGGCAGGCAGCTGTCAAATGCAGACCCAAAATTAGATTGAGCCACCCCCACAAAAAAAAGAAAAACATTGTAAGGGACTCCCAAGATTATTTACTTAAAGCAAAAGCAAGAAACATATCCAAAGCAATAGTTTCTAACCTTTTTTGGGTTGTAGAAACTTATAAACCCTTCCCCCAGAAAAACAGTAAATATACAATATATCACATACGTTTTCATGAATACCCTGAAGTCTGTGGACCCCAGGGTAAAACCCTGATGTAGGGAACCAATGAGAATCATTAATAGAGCACAGACATGAACTTATGCAACAAAGCAGATCGAAGAACTGAAAAAGCACTTTGTAATCTATGATTTTCTACCTAAGCAGATGTTAAAGAAATTCCTAGTTGTCTTTTGAAATATATAGGTTAGTGATAATATGAAAGGCATGTAAATGCTGAGGATAGCATGGAATTTTACAGATAGAATTCTAAGCCAGTAGTTCCCAAAATGGCTAAGTAAGGTTGCCACCTGTCCTTTCCTGGTAAGGTCTGTCCTTTGTTCTGAGATTATGTATTTCTTATGTGTATTTTTATAGAGAGTAAATATGTAATATACTATATATGTAATAAATACATTAAACACACACACACACACGGTGCCAAAAAATGTGTACACTTTTTTTTTTTTAAGATTTTATTGGGGAATTGGGGGAGGGGAGCAGCGTTGGGGAATCGGGGAAGGGGAACAGACAAGTTGCTGTCCTTTTGTTCTGATTCAGTCTAGTTCGGGAGGATGTCGCTTCACTGGCCCATGTTGGTGTTATCATTGAGCTCTTCCCAGGTGAGGTAGTCGCTCGCCAGCCATTGGACGGCCATTCACGGTGGCTCACAGTAGCTCACAAAAAGCTCACGCCCACAGCCGGCCAGCTCCACTGCAGCCTACGCCTTTGCCAGCCACTCATGGCAGCCCAGCTCCAGGTCAAGCTGTTGTTCACCATCTTAGCTGTAGAGGGTGCAGCATCAGTGGCCTCATGTGGGATCCAAACTGGAGCCCTGCTGCTCAGAGCTGGCGTCCCAAACCAATTCGTAACCAACACGCCACTCGGAAGGCCCAGTGTACACATTTTAAGAAATGAAAAAACTGTATTAAAATTGTAATACTCAGGGCCGGCCGAGTAGCGCGATGGTTAAGAACTGGCTTGGGACACCAGAGGGCCCCGGTTCGGATCCCACATATGAGGGCCAGTGACACTGCCCTGTTCCCCTTCCCCAATTCCCCAGCGCTGTTCCCATCCCCCCAATTCCCCAATAAAAATCTTAAAAAAAAAAAAAGATATGGTGAATGTATAAATTTTAGAAAAATTTTTAAAAACCCAATATCCATAAATCCTTGATTTGATAGAGTAATTATATTTTTCCTAATTTACTTTAAAATACAAATAAGTATTAAAATAAAAATCAATTAAAATACAAGCATCTTGCATGCTATCAATTGTATAGGAACCATATTTTAGGAAATATCATTTTGATCTAATTTTATAGGTATAAAAATTGGGGCCCAAATGTTGAAAGAATTGCCCAACCTCAAGTTAGTTGTTAGGGACAGAACCAGGACTTGAACTTATATTTTCCAATTTATCTTTCTACTATATACTAAATGACTTCTAAGTCAATGGGATTCCTAGAATTTTATTAAAGGAACTAATACGTGAAATTGATCATTACATATATAACTTATTGCCTATTACAACTATACTACAGAACTGGCAATAATCAATTTAATTGTAACTTTTAAACTTACATGTTTTCTGACAGAGTTCCACTTCTTATCATCTACCCTAGGGAAACACTCAGTACACTTGTGCATAAGGTGACAGATATAAAGATGTTCATTACAACATTGTTATAGCAAAAAATTGGAAACATCCTAAATCTCCAACAGTGAGGAACAGCTAAGTAAACTACATAGCAATTAAGAAAAATGAGGAGTCAGCCAAATAGCGCATTGGTTAAGAGTTGGCTTGGGACACCAGCTCTGAGCAGCAGGGCCCCCCAGTTTGGATCCCACATGAGGACCAGTGACGCTGCGCCCTCTACAGCTAAGATGGTGAACAACAGCTCGACCTGGAACTGGGCTGCCTCGAGTCTCCGCGAAGGTGTAGGCTGCAGTGGGGCTGGCCAGCAGCAGGAATGAGGTTTTGAGAGCTGCCATGAGCGGCCATCCAATGGCCAGCGAATGATCTGCCTCACCCGGGAAGAGCGCAATGATAATACCAACATGGGCCAGTGAAGCGACGTCCTCTACAACTAGACTGAAGAACAAAAGGACAGCAACTTGTCTGTTCCCCTTCCCCAATTCCCCAGTCGCTGTTCCCATCCCCCAATTCCCCAGTAAAATCTTTAAAAAGAAAAAAGAAAAATGAGTTACATGTACATAGTAAGATTTCTTTACTATACTGTTGCATGGAAAAAAGCAAGTTGCAAAGCAATATACATATATTATGATGTTTAGTTAATTTGTGTTTAAGAAGCTAAAAACAATACTATGTTTCTACAGATGCATTTATGCATATATAAATGCCTTTGGGCATACACATACAAAATTAGTAATGGTTATTTTTAGGAAAGAATGGTCAAGGGGAATATTTAGCTTTATTAATTCTGAATTTTTACACTTATTATTTGTGTAAATAAATTTAAGTAACCTCATGATCACATTAACAAATGAAGCCAAATGGAACAAAAAGTAGTATGATTCTCTAAAGAAATCATTCCTTACTAATCTCTAGTTCTTTGGGGAGAAAAATATGTAAACGAAGTATGATCAGCAGATGTAATGCAGTTAGTCAAACTTTTGAAAACATTAGTGAGGTTCTAGTTTAAAAACTAAAATGTGAGGGGAAGAAAGGAAAGGCATAGAAGAGCATATGTAATATGGAACCATTGATAAAAGAAAAAATATATGAATGCCCATAGAATATTCTTGGAAGAATGCACAAGAAACTGTAGTAGCTACCACTGGGAAGGGAACACTTATTATTTCATTGTGCATCTTTTAAAGCAACTTGAAAATTTTTTAGTGACCAAGGGATTAGCTAGGTGGAGGAAGGAGAGACATTTTTTGAGATCAGACATAAACACACAAAAAAACCCAACAGTATGTAGTAGTGATGATTATTATGGGCTGTAAAATCTGAGTGTTCAGAGAAGAGAAATCTTGTCGGGGGAAGGGGGACCAGTGAAGAACTTTCATATGTAGTTTTATTTGAAGTAGGCCCCAAAAGATAACTAAGATTTATATAGCATAGAAGAAGGGTCGTCTAAGTTCAGTAAGAAAGCATTTAGCAAGTAGTATGTGGACCTCATCTGACTATACAGTGGTAAGTTCATGATAGTAAGTTATAGTAGGTGTTCATACCTCTTTAAAGGGTAAGAAATGTTAGTATATCAAGTAAGAGTAGAGGCCAGAACCTTGGAAGAACTTTGAAGAATGGAAGAGAGAAAAGAGAAGCCAAAGGGAAAAAAATAGGAATTGTTAGAGTAGTAGGTACACCAGATAGTGTTATTGTAGTAAAGGAAGAAGACAATTCCAGAAGGAAGGTATAATCATTGATGCTACATGCTTCATGGAGGTTAAAAAGAGTACCAACTGACAGTTCCTCAGAAAGTTAAACATAGAGTTACCAAATGACCCAGCAATTCAGTCCTAGGTGTATATGCCCAAGAGAATTGAAACATGTCCACACAAAAATGTGTATATGAATCATCATAGGAGAATTATTCATAATAACCCAAAAGTGGAAACAACCCAAATATCCATAAACTGAGGAATGGATAAACAAAAATGTAGTATATCCATACAGTGGAATAGTATTCAGCCATAAAAAGAAGGAAGTACTGATATACAAGGTCAGACAATTGTTTGAGAACTCATCCTAGAAAAAGTGCTGCATACCTCATTGCTGAATATCACTACGGTCACCTTCGAAGTGCTATCCTTGGGAAGCTATGTACCGATGCCAGTGCCTACTCCACCCTTCAAAGCAATTTTGGAACTCTTTCTGGAATGGCCATCAGAGCTGTCGTATTACCCTTGATGTCCTGAATGTCACCAAAATGTCTTCCTTTCAATATTTCCTTCGAGAAAGAAGTCACTGGGGGCCAGATCAGGTGAGTAGAGAGCGTGTTCCAATACAGTTGTTTATTGACTAAAAAATCCCTCACAGACAGTGCTGTGTGAGGGCACTTGTTGTGATGCAAGAGCCATGAATCGTTGGTGAAAAGTTGAGTTCCTTTAACTTGTTCATGCAGCCTTTTCAGCTCTTCCAAATAGTAAACTTGGTTAACTGTCCAGTTGGTAAAATTCATAATGAATAATCCCTCTGATATCAAAAAAGGTTAACATTGGGGCCGGCCGAGTGGCGCGATGGTTAAGAACTCGCTTGGGATGCCAGAGGGCCCTGGTTCGGATCCCACATATGAGGGCCAGTGACACTGCCCTCTACAGCTAAGATGCTGAACAACGGCTCAACCTGGAGCTGGGCTGCTGTGAGTCGCCGGCGACGGCGTGGGCTGCAGTCCCTGTGGCAGTGGATTGCCATGGGCTACCGTGTGTGGCCAGCAGCCAGTGTGAGCGGCCAGCAGCCGCAGTGAGTGGCCGTCCAGAAGCCGGCGACTGATCTGCCTCGCCTGGGAAGAGCGCAATGATGGTGCCAACTTGGGCCAGTGAAGCAACGTCCTCCACAACTAGACTGAAGAACAAAACGACAGCAACTTGTCTGTCCCCCTTCCCCCAATTCCCCAGCACTGTTCCCATCCCCCCCAATTCACCAATAAAAATCTTTAAAAAAAAAGGTTAACATTGTTGCAAAAAGTTTGCGAACTTAATTGTTAGACCTCGTATGCTACAATATGAATGAACTTTGAAATTATGCTAAGTGAAAGAAACTGGACACAAAAGGCCACATACTGTACGATTGCATTTATATGAAATGTCCAGAATAGATAAATTCACAGAGTTAGAAAATAGATGAGTGATTGTCAGGAGTTGAGGGGAGAGGAGAATGGGGAATGACTGCTAGTGGGTATGGGATTTCTTTTCTCGGTGATGAAAATGTTCTGGAATTAAGTATTGGTGATAGCTGCACAACCTCGTAAATATATTAAAAACTCCTGAATTGTATGCTTTAAAATGATGAATTTTATGGTGTATGAATTATATCAATTTTTCTTAAAGACTGCGAACTAAGAAAAGTATTATATTTGGCAGTTAGTTGGGGTGAGGAAGTTACATAGCAGTTAAAGATTATGAAAAACCATTAAAATGTAGCTTATAGAGGTTTTTAATTTAAAAATTCTATCTATTGAGAACTATTTCATAGGTTCAAAAGAATATATATAATATACATCAACCACAAAGAATATTAAGATGAACATATGTACCCATCATCTGATTTAATAAATATAACAGTAGTAAGATCTTTAAAAGCCTCAGATGATTTTCCATAGTCTACATTTTTCTCCTGCCCCCACCCAGCATACTGAATTTTGTGTTATCATTCCCTTGCTTTTTCTTTGACATTAGTTCCCGTCATACCTGTAACTTCTTAATTTTAAAAAATTTCCAACCTACAGAAAAGTTGGAGTACAACGAACCACCTGTATATAAACTCTTCACCTAGATTTACTGATTGTTAAACCTTGTGCCACATTGACAAAATGACCTAAGCAAATGCTTACAATCTAATGTTAATTGCATAAAACAATATAAAATCCTATGTATATTATAATTGCAACCATGTAGGAAAATACTAAAAGGAAGTGGTTAAAATGTCAATAGTGGTTTCTGCTGAGTGATAGGAATGAGTGATTTTTGTTTTGCATCTTTATGCTTCTCTACCTGGAATTTTCTGTGAAGAGCACATATTCTATAATGAAAAATAAAACTGAGTTTAAAGAATTAATTTAAAAATATATATATGGAAAGAGAGAGAACTGGAGATAGTGAGTGAGTATCAAACATTTGGTCATAAAGTTGGGTAGTCCCAAAAAGATAGTTAAAAATAATATGAACAATAAACCTAGAACTAGACCATATACCTGAGGGAATTAATTATATCCACAGTGGCTTTCAGATTCCCCCATCATGTATGAAAAGGATCTTGCAGTCTGGCCGTATACCCTTCCACTTCTCCCTCATTGTCATCTGCTTACCTCCTGATCATTCCTTTCATTCACTGAAGACTGACCTGGCTCAGTCCTGCCCTCGACTTCCTAATACAGAGACCTTTCTCTCCATGCTGCATCTGGCAAAAAACATGTTCTTCCTTTTGACATTGCATTGTAACAATTACTTAATAGTTCTCCATTGACTGGCCAACTAGAAATGACTTGCTTTTCATCTTTTGTCAAGCCCCAGTTGTTTTGGCAGAATTGCCCTGACACCTTCCCTGGCTGATTAACTGTCTTTCAAGTTATAGATTTGTCATGGTAAATGCTAGCTCCAAACTGGTTTCCTCCTGCCCCTCTGCTTGCTGTTGGCCCCTTTCACCATCTAGCTTTCTTGACAAAGAAAGTCATTTTAATTTCAGACTAAGTTATATATGATTAGTAAATTAAGATCAACTAATTAAAAATATATTCTATATTCCAAAATTGTATAACTCCTAAAATGTACTCCAGAGCCAAATAATGAAGTTATCCACTCCCTCCATTAGAGAAAGTGTTTGAGCTTTGGAGTCAGGTAGCACCTAGAATCCAAGTTCTGCCACTTACTAACAGTGACCTTGGGCAAGCTGCTTATCCCTCAAGTCTCAGTTCCCTCATCTGTAAAAAAGGGATATTAATGCCTACCTTACATGGTTGTAGTGAGAATGAAGTGAGCGAACTTACATAAAACAGTAGCTATAAGGCACTCAATAATTGGATTAAGAAGTACAAATTGGTAGTTACAAAAGAGTCACGGGGATGTAAAGTACAGTATAGGGAACACAGTTAATAATATAAAAACTATGTATAGTGTTAAATTGGTACTAGACTTATCAGGGGGATCACTTCATAAATTAGATAACTGTCTAATCACTACGCTGTATACCTGAAATTAACATAAAATATTGAATGTCAACTATAATTTAAAAAAATCACGGGGATATAGTACAGCATAGGGAATATAGTCAATAATATTCTAATAACTATGTACAGTGTCAGATGGTTAATAGACTTATTGGGTTATTTGTGAGGTATATAAATGTCTAATCACTATGCTGTTTTGTATACCTGAAACTAATAAAGTTCAAAAAAAATAATTAGTAGCTATTATTCTAAACAATAAGTTTACTATTAGCCATTTCTCAACTAGGAGAGAGTCACTTAAGATGATCGCAAGGTGAGACAATTCATGACCTGAGTTATGAATAGCACCTTAAACTGAAGAAGCAAAATGCTGACTTTAATCTTGCTCCCAGTAGTTGGCCCCATTTCCTTGCTTTCCCCTGCTTTATATAAATAAGCTAAACTCTGGCATGATAGGAACCACCACATTTTACTGGACTCAAATAATTCTCCTAATGGACACACAAACACTGTTAGGTCAGAAACCGAATGTTAGTCACAGATACGGTCTACTGATTTTCTAATCAAGACAGATGTTACCTGGATGCCAAATAATGCCAAATTTCAGGAAATCCCAAGGAAGCATTCTTTACTAAATAAACAGTGGCCAGCACAAGGAGAGGAAATGAAAACTAAAATTTTTGAGTGCTTTTTCCAAGGACCTTTTATATTACTGGGCATTTCCCCATATCTTATTTTTTAATCTTCTCAACAACATTGTAAGGTAGCTTCTTTTTAAATGACCGTGTCCTGGTTTATGCCTGTTGTCCTTAGTGAAATTATACATCTGTTATCTATATTTTATAGTTAAAGAAATGGAATCTAGAGGAAGGAAAGTATTCTGTGCATAGTTACAAAGCCAGAAAACGCCCTTCTGCGGTTGGATTTCTTCTGTGAATATGCCATCCATACCTCATCCAACTACAGCCTGACTTCTCTAACACACCACCATTTTGCTGTTTGCTAAATCCATGGAAACGCAAGTCCTTATCTTACCTGACCTCTATGCAGCATTTCATACTGCTTCCCACTGCCTCCTCTCAAATAAATACCTTCTCTCTGGCACAATATTCCTGAGTCTCTCTCACCACTCTGGCTTTTCCTTCTAAGTCTCCTTTTTCTCCTCCCCTCCCTTAGATATTGTTCCTCCCAGGCCTTCCACTTAGATCATGCTCTGTTGTCCAGGTGATCTTATCCTTGACTTTGGCAACAGTTACTCTGATTCTCACACCTATAACTAGTCCAGAGCTCTCTTCAGGATCTAGTCCCATATATCCAGTAAGATCTGGATATCTGTATTTGCATGCCCCAAAGTCACTTCATACAGCTAACTAGAAATACATCGTTTTCTCCCCCAGATTCTTCTTCCAGAATTCCCTTTTCCATCAGTGGACTGACTCATCATCTTTTCAGACACCCAGGCCAGAAACTTCAGTGTCATCCTTAATGGCTCCCTCTGCCCCACACCCCCTCCTAGTAAATTACTTAGTTGTGCAATTCTGTCTTAACTTCAGTTCATACTCTCTGATCCCCACTGCCACCAGCTTTAGTTCTGGCTACCTTCATCTCTTTCCTGCACTACTGCAAGAGCATCAGTCCCCGTCTCCACTTTCTTCCCCTCTTTCTCCCCTCTAATCCACTTTCTCGACATTGTAGTCAACTCACCTTTTCAAAATGTAAATCTGATCAAGCCATTCTCCCTATAAAACCCATGACTCTGAATTGTACACTTTAAAAGGGTGAATTTTATAGTATGTAAATTATATCTCAAACTTTTTTAAAAAACCTGGTTGACAAGCCTTGCATGACCTGGTCTGGCCTTATCCTCTCTCATTGCCCAACCTCCCCTGGCCTCCCATCTCCTCTTAGCTTTAATGTGATGTACTTCCTCCTTGCTTCTGAGCTCTCCACCTACTGTCTCACCTCTAAACTGTGAACTATTTATGCCATTTATTCTTTCTCCTTAACCCTCCTCCACCTTTTCACTTAGCTAACGCCTCCTTGTCCTTCAGGTCTCAGCTTGAGATGATGCTTCAACAAAAAGCTTTCCCTGATCTCCCTAGACTGGGTTTAGGTGTTACTGAGGCATTTCATATTTTGCCCTTTTGTAGCATTTATCACATTATTTTTTTTTTATTTTATGACTATAGATTAACTGCTTTAGGCTGGGCACTGGGCGAGGTGCTGGGTATTCAGTGGCAAATAGGAGACGTGGTCCCTGCCTTCCTGGAGTTTATAGTCTTACGAAGGGAGGAAAATGAACATTAAGCAACAGTTACACTAAATATTTTAATTATAATTATTATGTTTCAGGGTAACCTGAGAGTGTGTGATGAAAGATTTGACATAATAAAGGGACCAGAGTAGATTTCTCTGAGAAAGTGACATTTAAGCAAACACTTTAAGCACAGGAGTTGGCCAAATGATGAATGGAGGCTGGAGTGTTCTGTGCAGAGGAACAGCATGTGAGAAGGCCCTGACAGAAAGGAGCTTGGGGGAGTTTCAGAAACTTAAAGGCCATTGTAGGAGACAAAGAAGAGCCTGGAAGAGCCAAATCATCAGGGCCTTGTAGACAATGGTAAGGGTGTCCTACACAGGAAGCCTTAGAAGACTTTAAATAGGAAAACTTTAAAAGCTTCCCTTGGCTGCTGTGTACAAATGGAAGCAAGATGACAAGAGGCTCACAAACTTTTTTGAATCACCCATTAAGCTGTAAGTTTCTTGAGGGCAGAAATTGTGTCTTATTAGTGTATCCAGAGTCCAGCACTGTGCCTGACACAGCAGATGCTCTGTATTTTATAAATGAAGTGAATAAACGGATGATGGGGCCAGGATTTCAACTTGGGTTTTCAAGAAAGGCTCCACTCAAGTATCAACACCCCACCACCCACATACAGCCCTTCAAAGACCACCTCTCCATCCACACCCAAGACTAACTGAGTATCCCTCCTTTTGCCTCCAATGTATCTGTGGTTGATTGTATTTTCCAAAAATGGCCATAATATCTCACATCCAACCTGTTCTTATTACAATCTAACTTGGACATTCTTCTCACTGAGAAGTGAGGTCTAGTTCCCTCCCCTTGGATTTGAGGCAAGGTTATAAAAGGTGATTGAGCTTCCTCCTGGTTCTCTTGGGATACTTAGTTTTGGAACCCAGCCACCATGCTATGAGGAAGCCCAAGCTACGCCCACATGAAGAACTGACAGCCAGCATCAATGCGCGCGAGCCATGTGAATGAGCCATTTTGAAAGTGAATCCACCAGCTTCCAGTAATCCGCCCAGTAGATATCTTTTGGAGTGGAAATGAACTGTCCCCACTGAACCCTGCCCAAATTACAGATTCATTAGCAAAATTAATTATGGTGGTGGTTTTAAGACACTTTAAGTCTTGAGATGGTTTTGTTCAACAGCAATAGGTAACTGGAACAGCATCCTATGTTTATCATGGAGGGGAGGTAGTATAACTCAGGGGTTAGTGGGTGGCCTATCACTGTCTTAGTTCAAAGCCCACACTTCAGCTACTTACTAATTGTATGTATGACCTTTGGCAAGTTACTTAACCTCTCTGTGCTTCAATTTCCTTATTTTCTCAGTGTAAATAAAAACAGTACTTAAGTTTGTTTTGAAGATTAAGTGCTAATGCAGGTAAATGCAGATCTACTACAGTTAAGACACATCAATCTTTGTGATCATCTCAGGCAAGCCTCTGATCATTCCACCATCCCTCTCTTATGTGATTCTGGTTGTCTCTGTAGTACTTTTGGGGGTGTGTGTGTGTGTGTGTGTGTGTGTGTGTGTGTGTGTGTATGTGTATAATATATACACACATATAAATGTAGTGTATAGCTTTTAGTACTATCTGAAATGATCTTGTCTATTTGTTTATCCCACCAGAATATAAGTCCCAATAAAGCAGGAGCCTGTCTCATTCACTGCAGTAACCCAATACCTGGAATAGGGGTAGGCACAAAGTGCTTAATAACTTTTTTGTTAATGGATGAATAGCACGTTCACATTTCTTGTGGAAGACATCACTAGTTCCTACCCAGTATCCATTTTCTCCTTCCATTGTAGTGGCCCCTGCTTTTGCGTTGATGTCAATATAAAATACTAACCCAGACTCCATTGCAGATAAAGGTTGTTTGTGTAATGCATTTCCTATTAATGAGACATAGTCGAAGGTCTGCTAAGAATGTCTGGGAAATTTTTTGCTTTGATACAGGCACTGTCCCCTTTCTTCTTTTCCTCCTTCCTGCCCACAATACAGGATAGAAGTAGGGCAGCAGAAAAGACAATAAACATGAAGACAAAAACAGGAGCTTCCTGAGATTGATGAACTATCTAGTGGAATCACTACATCATACTCTATGTGAGGAAAAATTAACCCTTTGTAGTTGAGCCCAGCAGTTACCCTTTCATTACTTGCAGCCAAATACATTCTCAACTGATACACTACAGTAGAGTAATATCTACCCCTCTAGGCTGTTTATTGAGGACAAGGGACTATTTTATCTTCCTTACTATTCTTATAGGATTGGAAGAATTTATCAGCACAAATGTTACTATTCAGATCTCTTCAGCTCTCTTCAAATAGTGAGAGTGGGCAAGTAGCAAGGGACACCACATTATCTGAATCTATTTGGTTCCTGAGTTCAGATATTTTGGATAGTGGAGGTTATGTGTACCATTCATTCCTGAAACAAACCGGTATTTATACCACTCCATGCCAGGCATTATATGGCTATTGGGAATACGGAGATGATTAAGTCAGATGATTGAAGGTGATTGTCCAAGTTCCCACTAAACATTAAGCTCCCAAAGGGCAGGAACTGAACTCCCAGTTGGAGATTTAATTCTAACAGTCTTTCTTCCGTCTTGGTCCTCATCTCAACCTTCTTTACCCCTGACCCCACTTTAGTGGTTTTGCTTCACTTATTCATTCACCAGCTTTTTTTAGTGTTTCCCAAGTACCTAGAATACCCAGTATTTGGACTGCATATTTATTTGTATTTTGAATGCCTAATCTTTGACTTCTAAGATCATTCAGGTTTCAAAGTCTGTCTGCTTTCTCTACAACTAAACCTCATGAGCTCCCGCTGGTCCATCATAAAGTGGCTGTTTTCCCCAATATGAAACGTTTCTGTGGTTTACCTAAACTCAGCTGTGGAAGCTGGGTGCATTAACATTATCCTGATGTCATGACTGGGTGTTGTAGTCAGTTAAGCCCAAATGATACATCCTCTTATCCAAGGTACACCCAGATCAGAATTCGAGACAATAGTAAAATGTTTCAGACTAGCCATAAACTTTGCCCCAAGTGTTAAAGCTTTAGGAATTGCTGCCATGGGAGCACAGGTATAACAGGTTGAGATAGACCATTGAGACAAGTGCCAGGAATCCTGGGGCCACATTATATTGTCACCTTTGATATTTTACTTTTGAGGGTCTTTAGTGTGTGTGTGTGTGTGTGTGTGTGTGTGTGTGTGTGTGTGTGTGTACTGTTCAGAGGCAAGGGGTTGGGCCAGTTTGAAACTGATGGAAATTATAGCAACTTTCTCCAAAATAATACACATCTGCACATACACACACAATATTTAGAAACCATTTCTGGAGATCCAGGTTAAGAATCCACCTGTGATTGACAGCGGAAACTTTTTCAATACCATAATTTGGTCCTTTTTCATATGTGTGTGTTTCATCCCAATGAGCGGGCAAGCTTCCTGCAAGGAACATACACTTCTTTATTAGCCCCAGTGATATGTTCATATAAGGACAGAGGCTTGTGGAAACCATTTGCCAATTGAGTCCTTTGAAGCTGCTATGATGGAATGAAGACAGGCAGCTTTCAATATCCTGCCATCCTACTTCCCTCCAAAACGAAAGAGATCACCACAATAAGACTTGGACCCTACACTCATGTTCTATTTAGTTTCTAGGTTTTAGGCCAAGGCATTACTTATATATTCTTCATGCAAATATCAAGTCTTGGATATTTAGAGAACAAGATAGTACCTAGCGGAAAGCTTTATACCCTCAAGTCAGTAAATATTAATAAATGGTTGTACTCTATTATCTTAAAAATCTGTGGTCTTTATTTCTCCCACAGCTCTCACCCCATACACACCCACACTTGCAGTCAGATCCCCTTCTTATCCTATCCCCTGAATTTTATTTCTCAAACTACACTCCTTTCTTGGAGTGTGCGTGTGAAAAAAATTAAAAACAGGAATAAACATAATGCTAATAGAATAGTGGCCATGTGGTTTTTCCTTTTTTTCAGATCCTTCCTTCCCACCTATAAATGTCAATGGGCCACCTTTCATTCTAACCACTGTAGAACTTGAAAGTATTTTCCCTTATTCTGTAGGTGATTATAGCCACCTGGTGGCCATATGGAGAAATAACAGGTAGACTGCCCCAAAATTTTGGTCTTGGATCTATGGAGAGCAAGGAAAGAGAAACCTGTGGATAGAGATTACAGCACAGGATCCAGACATCCTATTTCTTGGTTCCACCTTGCCTCCCTGGACACAACATCCCATCCACTAGTTATTATAGAGAGATTAATTCACTTAACATTTGGGCTTATTCAATAAAAATTTATTGAGCAGCAACTATGTGACTAACACTGGGAACACAGCAGGGAACAAGATGGACATGATCTCTACCCTCGTGAAATTACAATCTAGCAGCTGGCCAGCCAATTATATCCATAATTTTCACATTACAGTTTAGTAAGTGCTCTGAAATATGCATGGTGCTTAGAGATGATTTAACAGAAAGTCTTGACCTACAATGAGAAATCAGAAAAGGTCTCCTTGAGGAAGAAACATTTAAGATCAGGTAGGGGGGTAAATGGAAGGAATTGCACTGCAAGCAGAGACGGCTCTGAGGCAAGAAGACATTTAATGAACCGAAAGCCACCCACTGTGGCTGGAACATAGGGAACAAAGAGTGATGCAAGATGAGATATGCAAGGTAGGCAGAGGCTGATTTATACAACGTCTTTAAATTTAGGACTTTATTCTATTGGGTTGTTGGAAAAGTCATGATGCATTTTTGCCATGAAAAACATCGAAAAATTACGTCATAACTTTTCTGACAACCCATTAAAAGCAACTGGAAGCCACTAAAGAATCTGAAGGAGGAAATTTAGATGTTTAGGGTTGTTTTTCAGAACTCACTGACTGCTGTGTGTGGAAGACAGAAGTGGAAATGGGAAGATTGGTTAGGAAGTTTCCATAACACTCTACACAGATGTGATGATAGGTTGGAGAAAAGATTCCAAAGATATTTAGGAGTTAAAATCTACTTGGAGTGACTGAATATGTGAGGACAGGGATGTGTTTCTGGCAACAGGTACTGAAGTAGGAAACTGGAAGAGGCAAGGGTTTGGGCAGATTCCTTAGGCACAGGCCCTGAGGCTGGCACAGGCCCACAGCAACAGCATGGCTTTAGTTCTCTAAAATAGTTTAAGGTTTAACTGAGCAAACAAGATACACATGAAACAAATGCAGAGTTGATTAAACATCAGAATTCAGATAATGCATGGACTCTTGAATTACATGGGTCTGAATAGAAGGCCTCCATCTCACAGTGTTTCAGATACTGCTAAAGCCAAAACAGATGTCTCTACCTTTGTCCATGCCTTTCACAGTCAGCCCCTCAGAAAACTCCTACGCAGCCCAACCAGTGTCTCATACAGGCTACCTTTCCCTGCTCTGGGCCCTGGTGACCCTGCCAGGAAGAAGCACTATCCCCTCCGTGCTTCTTTTTTGCCTGTTACTGTCAGGATATTCACCTGTTATTTTCCTTCCCCTCCCCTAAGTGGGACGAAATCTGGCCACTGGCCCCCATGGTTTTTCTCTTTGGTCACTAGGAGTTTTTATTTACTTAACTCCTCTCTTTGCATTACTCCTGCCAAGTCTCCTCTTGTAGAGCCAACATCTTGTCAAATTGACCCTGTCTTCCTCACCTTCCCAAAGAGGCACAGGCCCATTATGAATATGCTGTGGCATTTACCTCCTTTTTGCTTCCCCATCCAAAGTGTCCCACTCTGAAGTCCCTTTCTCCACTCTAGTTTTTCCTGGAATCAATATATACCCAACTCTTTGTCTCAAAAAAATCAGAAGAAAAATTTTGCTATGGGATTAACCAGGAAGTAGCCTCAATGGCTATTGTTTAGCTGACACTTAACCTTCCCTGCCTCCTCTGTGCTACTGCAGACCTCTGATAACTCCCTTCCAAAGACAGTAACCGCAGAAAAAATGGCAGACTACACAGTAGGTCTATTGGTTCCCATTGCACAATGAGCCTAGGACATTGAGATATTCTCTTTACAATAAAAAGAACATGGGCTTTGGAATTGGGCAGACTTGGGTTTATATGCTGGGTATTAACTAGTGTGCCTTTGTCCTATTAAATCTTGCTAAGCTTCAAAAGTCTTATCTGTAAAATAGTGGTAATGGTATCCATCTTATGGGGGTAGTTATATTAAACATGGTGTATAAAGCACAGAGCATAATATCGAGCCTGAATTACCTCATAACAGTTCACTTCCTTTCTTCCCCTTGGTTTCAGCTACTAACTACTATTCAGAAGGGAGATAAGCCAGTTTCGTATGGCCAGTGATAGACATTTCCTATTCCTGTCTTTGTAAACACCATCTTCCTGCAGCCATCCCATTGCTATCATTGCCAAAACAGTTCTTCTATCCCCTATCCCAGTGTAGGACTTGTTTCTCTTACTGTCAAAAAGTTCTGCCTGGGGCCGGCCAAGCAGCTTGATGATTAAGAGTTGGCTTGGGAGCAAGAGCTCTGAGCAGCAGGGCCGCCAATTCGGATCCCACATGGGCCAGTGACACTGCGCCCTCTACCCCTAAGATGGTGAACAACAGCTTGACCTGGAGCTGGGCTGCGATTAGTCGACGGTGACAGCGTAGGCTGCAGTGGGGCTGCAGTGGGCTGCTGTAAGCTACCGTGTGTGGCCGGCAGCCAGTGTGAGCTGCCGTGAGCCGCCGTGAGCGGCTGTCCAATGGCGACAACCAATCTGCCTCAGCCGGGAAGAGAACAATGATCACAATACCAACATGGGCCAGTGAAGTGACGTCCTCCACAACTAGACTAAAGAACAAAAGGACAGCAACTTGTCTGTTCCCCTTCCCTGATTCCCCAATGCTATTCCCTCCCCCAATTCCCCAGTAAAATCTTTAAAAAAAAAAGTTCTGCTTGAGCTCTTTCTAACTATCCTCTTCTATATCTCCCTAATCCAAGATACTTCATCTTCTTGTATCATTTTTAAAAAATTAATTTCTAGCATTCTCCCTGATTTTCTCAGAGTAAATTATAATGGACCTGAGGAATAGGATCTTAACATTTCAGAAGGGCATGGGAACCACAGGCCAGTTCCCAGAGTGGAACGGAGGCCTAGGTCGATGCACTACCCACCTATCCCCACCTTTTTTCCTACAGGGGACAGAAAGAGCCAAACTCAAAATATGTCTTGAGTCTACATAAGCATGTATCTTCTTTCCTATAGCTCTGTGAGGTCATCATTGAAGTAGAGCAGTACTGCAGGTGTGTGGAGTGTACCGTCCATATTGAGATAGTCAAATTCTTCCTCCTCATCCTGGATCCCATTCTCTTCCAGGGTATAGTCCATGTTCAGGTTCCTCCCTTCATATTTCCATGTGTAGCTGGCAGCATGTGCGTTATAGGGGAGATAGCGGTGTAGGATTTCCCACATTGACTCCAGAGCCCCCACCTAGAGAACATGAAAGCACCCCACCCCCAGAATTCTGGGTGAAACACACACACACACACACACACACACACACACACACACACACACTCCAAACAAAGACCAGGAGCCCAAATGATAGAGCTCGGATCAGAGTGTCTCTCTTGTCAGATAGCAACTCAGGCACTCTACAGTCCAAGAAATGAAGGTGGACTTATAGCAGGCAATGAATGGCCCCAAAGTCCTAAATACCTTCATGGCAACCACTTATAATAGATGGCCCTAAAGGGTCCAAGTCACTGCCCCATAACCTCATCCCCACAACAGAGTAGACTATTAAGAGGCCAATTGCAATTGCTATCCAAAACATAGCATGTAAGAGCTTCCAAGGGCCACCAGCGCTAAGATGTATTAACTGCTGCCCTGAGCTTATGAAGGAGTCTTTTGTGCCCTGTGACTCAGCCACTCCTCGAATTCCCAACACTGGGGGCCTAGGTGGTTTGTTGTCTCGGTTGCCCCTAAAAAAGGAGAAAATACAGCTCCCACTGGTTTTGGAGAGCTAAAGGCCTGAAGATCTGCTTGGAGATTTGCTGGGATTCCCAATTCCCTCTGACTTGTTCCCAGGCACCAGTTCTCACCTCCAGTGTGTGCTCTTGCGACGTGAGCGTGTTAATGATACGGATGTTCCGGGTCTTGGCAGACAGCCGCCCCACCTCGTAATGCGACCCTTGCCACCAGGGCTTCCCGAAATCATTGGCCCAGTCCGAACGGGGTAGCTGAGGTGGGACATGCAGAAAGCGGCCCCGAGGGGTTCGGTATCTCAGAGAACCGGTCAGCGGGTCTATGTGCTTGCGGATCTTTAACGCAGGATTTGGGGGAGAGGGTGGGAGCAGTCACTATCTCGGTCTCTGGCTAGCCCGTGCTTTTCCTCCCACCCCGCTTTCCAGTGCCCCTCCCCCCAACGTCAGGTTCCATCAGAACTCACGTCTCTGGTCTTTGGATCAAACCAGTGGCTGATGTCCTGGCCCGCAACTTCCACGATGGGTTTCAGCAGCAGGTCTCCTGGGAAAGAGCAGCCGCGGTCAACGCTAGCCACCCAAGAACCAGGCATCCCCAAACACCCACCCAGACGCTGGCCCAATGTGTGGCTCTTACCCTTGTACTTCTGTGCCAACGGCGTTAGGTCGTACACGTATCCCAGGTAAGACACCCAGAGGTCTTCCGGCTGGTTGTGCTGAGCGACCTCAGCCGGCGTGAAATACCGACGCTGGAAATGTTCAAAGTCTGGCCCGGCCACTAAGCCCCGGCTCGGCATGGCTCTTGCTCTATTGGTCGCCGGCTCCTTTAAATGCCTTTCTCGCTCCTCAGCACGCTCTCATTACTACGTCCCCCTTCTCGCGCAGGAGCTAAGGCGAGCGCGTTTATCCGCTGACATGGAAACCATTGTCCTTTTCCAGCCACCGTCCACGGAGATCAAACGCTATGTGGTCAAAGAGGGACGTGGGCTCATGGGAAATGTAGTCTGATTCCCCCTTTCAAGTAACTTGAGCTGCATCCTCAGGAATTCGAGGGGAAGGGGTTAGCGAACACAGTTTTAATTGAATATCCTGGACTAAAAAGGGATATTTAGGACAGGCTATCTCATGAGGCATAAAAACAAAGGGGAGTTGTGCGATTGTGAAAAAAAGATATTCTTGTTAAATTGCTGGGTTCTTCAAGGGTATGTAAAAATCTATAGAGGTAAAATTTCTCGCGATATCTTAAGACAGCGTAATAGGCCTCAGTCGCGGCGCTGAAGAAGTAAAACCTCGCGAGATCTCTACAGTTGCCGAGGACATTAGGAGGAAGAGAAGTGATCTCGCGTAAGAAGAGGTGGGGAGCGATCGCGAGATCTCAGACCACAGGACCCGAAAGGTTCTTAGGAAGTTGAAGGGCCTGGAGAAGGCCCTGGTACAAATGGCCGGAGCTGGACCGACCATGCTGCTACGAGAGGAGAATGGCTGTTGCAGCCGGCGTCAAAGCAGCTCCAGCGCCGGGGTTAGCGTGGGTTCGGGTTCCGAGATTGAGGGGCAGTCGGGGAGCAATATGGGGGGATAGAGGGGGAACTGCAGCTCCCGGCAGCCTCTGGGATTCATGTGAGCGCCCCACGGGCGGTCGGGAGCTGTGGTTCTGTGGGCGGGCAGCAGCCGGGGAGGCGCGGTCTAAGCATGAGTCCCGCCCCGCGCAGGACTCAGATGGAGAGCGCGAGGACTCGCCAGCTGCGCGTGCCCGACAGCAACTGGAGACGCTGCTCAACAAGACTATGCGCATTCGTATGACAGACGGACGGACACTGGTCGGCTGCTTCCTTTGCACCGACCGCGACTGCAATGTTATCCTGGGCTCGGCGCAGGAATTCCTCAAGCCGTCGGGTCAGTGCCCAGAGAATGCACACCCGCCTGGGAATGCGGCGGAACCTCAAACAAGGCATTTCGCCTTTAGTGCCTGGCTGCACCCCTTATTCTCTGGGGCTAGAAGTCGTGGCTCATAAGGGGCGGTGCCGACTCTGGCCTGCCTCCCTGATGCTCTGATCCTTCTTTCCAGATTCCTTCTCTGCTGGGGAACCCCGTGTGCTGGGCCTGGCCATGGTACCCGGACACCACATCGTTTCTATTGAGGTGCAAAGAGAGAGCATGGCGGGGCCTCCCTACCTCTGACCACGATCGCGCATGCCTTTCAGAATTCATTAAACCTGTAACCAGAGTGGCCTGTGTGTGTGTAGCTGGGATGCCTGGGCAGGGATCGCACACCCCACCCCTAGAGGGTAGGTTTTTCTTAAGTCGGAAACACTGCCAACCCTTCTGCCATAACCTGGACGTCCAAGGGTGCCAAAGGTTCCCTCAGGTCTGGGGGTGGGGGACAGGCTGAGCTTCAGACCAACAAGCCCCTGGGTGGACCCCACCATATTCCCTCCCACGCTGCTACTCCAGAATTGTGGCGGGAGGGGGTGTCATCCTGCTCCGGAAGGCCCATTGTTTCCCTCCCCGGCCTGGCAACACCGAGTTCCTCTAAGCTGGGGTCAGAGAACGGGCTCGGGTCCCCAAGGGGCGCAGGGTAGGCGACAAAGGCCAGGCCCCCTCCACTCTGTTGATGGGGAGGTGACTTTGGGGTCAGGGACAGACAGAACTCTGGGGTCTGACCAGGAAGAACAGGCTAATGCGATAAAGGAAGGCCGGGAGGCTGAAGGATGCTCCTGTCTGCACACTTGAGCCACACACACCACCTCCCGTGTTTCCTGCTCCTGGGCACAGAGCAGGAGTGATAGTATTTGTGCCACCCCTCTGTCACAGGATCTCAGGAGCACGTTCAGTTCATTAATTCTTTATTGATGTGTGATCACTCCTTCCCCTCCAACTTTACCCACCAGCCCGTAAATACCAAATGAGTTGCACCGGAAAACGAGGGTACCCCGCGAGGTTCAGTTGTCCTAGTCACAAGGTGCGGGTGGGGGAAAGGGCGTGTGTGTGCAGGGTCCAGCCCAGATGTTAAGGATTCAGATATAGGTAGTGAGATTAGAAGGTTTTCCGAGGTGTGGCGAATTTTCACCAGCATTGGGTCCACAAATGCTATTTGCCAAGGGGATCCTGGGACCAGACTGAGGCAGGGGTGGGGGCAGGGAAGATAGGGAGACCCCCGGGGTTCAAGTCCTTGGGCCACTAAAAGGGAGGGCAGTCGTCAGGGTTGTTCTTGACTCGAGGGTTCTCAAACCCAGACTTTTCCTGATGTGGGAACGGCCTGGGACCCTGGCGAGGCCCGGATTTGCCCCGGCTGCAGGGTGCGCCGGCGCCGATAGAGAGCTCGGCTGTAGGGCACGAGGCAGTCAGCCAGACGGAGGCGCAGGCAGAGGCGGCGGTAGCTGGCCAGGGCAAGCACGAGCAGTGGCACGAGGAGCAGGAATCCAGTGACCAACAGGGCCGTGAAGCCCGGGTCCCGCAGATGCGCGGTGCAAGGGGGTGCCTGGGAACGCAGGAACTGTGGGAGAAGAGGTGTCAAGTCCAAACCGAATAGCCCAGGCGAGAAATTGTGGCCCATAGACCTCACAACTACCATCACCACATACACCCGCACTCGTGTACACGTACACCCCGGGGCGCACGCTCACCTGGGAGTGGCAGAGGAAGCCGAAGCCTAACATGGTGACAGCAGGTAGCAGGATGGTCCCCAGCACCAGCGCCAGCAAGAGAAGATTGAAGGCAGCCACCAACAGATTCTGGGCAGTAACCAGCACAGCGCAGGCCCAGCAGTCCAGGGGGTCCCGGGGCTCTGGGCCGCTAGGAACCGGTCGCTGTGCCCCGGGGACATCCGCCATGGCCCGCCTGGCTCCCGCCTGCCTGGGCCACGGCCCTTATAGCCCTCTTTCCTGCCCCTCCCCCGGCCCGGCCTCTCCCCACCCCCCTTATCCTGGAATGCGGCTCCTGGAGTACGAACCCCCCCCCCATATGGAGGAACGGACCAGAGCTCTGGACATTCCACAGGCGCCTCCGGGGAGGGGTTCACCCTGGCCGGGGTCTGCGCATTCTCTCCCCATCAATCACGGGCTTGCAGCCCTCCTCCCAGTACTCTCCCTGCTATCACCAGCACACTATCAAAACAGGATTTTTCTGATTTTATTTTTAATATTAATATTCTCACACAAAAATCACCGAAAATAGGGGTAGGGTTGGGAAGACCCCTCTGCCCCTGGGGCAGAGAGACAGTGCAGTGCGAGGGGGCGGGACTGTAAACCCCCCCACCCCTCCGCAGCCCCAGCGTGGAGGAAAAAAACCGACAAAACGAAAATAAAGCCCCAGAGAAACTCATCCCGGGGTGTCCCTGCCCCAGGGAGGCCCTGGCCCTGGGCTGTTTCACTCTTAAAAAGAAATGGGGGGGGGGAGGTTCGTGTTTTTAAAATTGGCCGGAGCTGGGAAGGACGGGGTTCCTTTTCCTCATAGTTCTTTCTTTAAAACTTTAAAAATTTTTTTATTTATTTTTATTTTTTTTTTTTACAAAATACCATTTCAGTTCCCACTTCTTCCCCTACAGTACAGGAGTCGCTCACCCTCAGGCGGGGTTGGGGTTGGGTAGGGTCGGGGGACTGGTCCGAGAAAGTGCAGGACATAGGGGAGGGGAGCGGGTTTGAGCACCATGAGAACCCAGCTGGAGCCACGGGCGGGCGGAGACTGACGGGCCGGCCCGGGCCCGGACACACAGGGGCGCGCAGGGAAAGCCTGGCGACGGGCGGTCCCTGGAGGGGCGGGCGGGATGGCTTGGGAAGTGCGGGAGGTCGGGTTTTCCCAAAAATGAATAAATAGAGGTGAGTGGGACTGTTATAAATTAAAAACCAAACAAAACAAAACAAAAACAAAATACAAATCATAACCAAGTGAATAAACAGAGACATGTACAGGGGTCACAGCTAGCGTTGGAAGTAAAAAAAGGAGGTTCTGGGGGAGGGGTAAAGCCCATAGAAAGAATCTCATTAAAAACCTCGGCTGCCGTAACGTCTATGTACATACACGAGCCGCGTGCATCTGCGCCGGGCGGGCGGCTGGCAGGCGTGAGGGAACCCGTATGTGACCCCCGCCACCGCCGGAGCCTGGTCCTTGTGTCTGTTTGCTAAAAAGGCCAAAGTCGGTGAGGGAAGGCGCTGGTGGGCGAGGGGCTACCAGCCCCCTCCCCCCACGTCTCCCATATTTTTTCCTTTTTTCCTCATATTTGCTTAAAAAAGTTTTTTTTTCTTAATAAATTAAATGAGGGGGAGCTGCCAATGGGGTGGAAGGGCTGGGCCCGACCCCCTTCCCGGCCAGAAGCGGGACCTAGGTCCAGCCCAGGCCTGTGCTGGTGGCCCCGCGGCGCCCTGCGGGCGGGCAGGCGGGCGGGGCATCCGGCTTCATCGCGCCGTGCTGGCAGGGGCCTGCAGGGAGAAAGCGGGCGGAGGAATCAGTGGCAGGCGCTGGTCGGCCCACCTCATAGCCCGCCCTCAGCACACCCCTCCGGGTCCCCACCCGCGGCCCCGCACTGGGGCCTCACCAGCGTGAAGGCGTCGTAGGCCTGCGCCAGCTCCTCCGTGCGGTACTGCTCCAGCACCACCACGCCCTGGAGGCCCGCGCTGCGGCGCCGGGCACAGGCCTCGCAGTGCACCAGATACGTGTTGCGGCTGCCGTTCTCACTCGTCACGAACAGGATGTTGAACACCTCCACCTGTGACAGGGAGCAGGGGCAGTCACTAGGAGGAGGGCCGCTGGGGGCGCCTTCCTCCTGGGAAGGAGGGAGAGCCGGTCCACTCACGTCGCACTCGTTGCAGTAGTAGGCGGGTTCGTCTTTGACCCGGCCCTGGTAGGCAATTTTCTTTCCTGCCCGCACCAGACTCTCCCGTTGCACCTGGCAGTGCTTCATGGACTGCAGGAGGCAGAACCTGCGTGGGGGGCGAGTGGTAATGAGGCAGGGCTGCGGGCAGAGCAGAACAGAAGCCCGCACCTATAGGACCTTCCCACTTCATGCCCAGGTCACGTCCCCTGACCTGGGCATCTGAAACAGATGAAAGTTCATATGGTTTTTGTCTGTTTGGAACACTGGAAAATAAAGCTCCTTAGAGCAGGGGACTTGTCAGCTGCCCCAGCATAGTGATACTGCAGGGCGCATGGTAAAGGGTTGAGAGAAAGATGGAGAATGGGGTAACATTAGACAGGCAGACAAGAACGGGACCAGAAAGGTGAAAATGGGCTCCCTCCCAAATAGGACCCTCACTTGATCATCTTGAACAAGTCGGGGTCGCTGATTTTGACAGTTCGAGCCACGTTCCAGGACACGTGAATCATGGGCACAATGGATTTGACGTTCTTCACCTCGTTCCACTCGTATCGTTCCAGGGCCAGCTGGTACTGATAGGCTGCGGGCCAGAGGGGATCACTACAGGATTCTCAAACAGGCCCCAGCCACTTGGACCCCAGCTCTTTCCCTCACAGCTGGCTGCCCTCCAAGCCCCCCACCCCCATGAGGCTGAGTGGCTCTGCGCCCCACCCTCTCACCAGTGAGGGGCCCAACGTTCCAGGCGATGTTGTTGCACCAGCCAGTGGCCTGCACCCAGTGCACGGTCCCCGCATTAATCCACACGAGGTCTCCAGGGCGCTGGACGAAGCGGTACACAGGGATGTTGGAAGCATAGAGGTCATCCAGAATTGGCCACCAGGAACCTGTTAAATAGTCCACGCCGTGCCTGCGGGGTGGCCACAGGGTCAGATGGAAACCTGGGGACCAAGGGACGGGACATAGACCTAGTGGAGGCAGGGGCAGCGGCAGTGCGCACCGGTCGCAGAAGGCGCTGATGGTCTCCCAGTAGTGCTCATGCACCGCGAACCACTCGCAGTCTCCTGGGCCAATGTTGATGTTGACGGAGCAGAAGTTGTTGTTCTCCTGATGGCCTGCAGGAGGCGACAGAGAACGTCATAGCTAGCCAAGCGGAGCCTGCGCTCCGCCACAAGCCAGCCCTTTGGCCCTCATTGGCTGACGGAGCAGCGCCGACACCAGCCCCGCCCCCCGCACGTTTCTCGCACCTGGCGTTCGGCTACCCGGGACCTTCATGTACAGCTGCACCGTGTTCATGCCCAGAATGGTATGACCCACATGGCTCAGCATGTTGCCCGTGGATGTTACCCGCATAAAGGCGGGCAGCTTCAGCAGCTCCTGCAGTTGGGGCTTCCACCTGCGGTGGAGAGGGGTCAACAAAAGTGAGAGGCTACTCTGGCTCTGCTGACCCATCAGCACTCCTGCCCCAGCTTTACTGTCCTGAGCCCCACCTACCGCTTGGCATCAGACAGGTCGATGTTGGTGCCAAACTTGATAATATGATGGTTCTTCGGATCTGGTGTGCTGCTGCAGGAGCGAAGAGCACAGGTTGGTGGAGAAGCACAGGGAAGGGACGGAGTCATGAAGGGAAGGGGCATACTGTACCATACCTAGGAGGAGTTCCTGTAGTGCTGTCTGGCTCCTCCGACTCCTCATCCTCACTCTCCTTCTCCTCCTGCTTGGTCAGAGGGGTAGGCAGGCCTGGGTCAGCCACCTTCCAAGAGCCCTTCAGGGGCAGCCCCACTCCACATCCCCTGATTCTGCACCCCTGCCTCCCCACGCTAGCCTCTTACCTGCAGGGACTCCTGGAAGGATGAGGCCTGGTACTGCGCATATTTGGCAATGGTGGTGTGGGAACGGGAGCTCTCACAGGGCCAGATCTGTCGTGTGCCTGTCAGATCCCAGTTCTCATCTGAGGGCTGCTGCACCTGGGTGCGCACCTCCACTGTGTGCTCTCCACTCGCCTCCACCAGTGTCTTGGTGGAGAAGAGGCCCAAGTCTGCAAGGGAGGGCCAAGCAGAGTGTTGGGGCAGAGGCAGAAGGCAGGGAGTGAGGATCCAACTCACCCTGTCTCTTCTTACTCCCCAAGCCTCTGACAGGCTGGACATAGGCTTTGCAGAGGTCAGCCCAGGAGGAATAGGCAAGAACCCCAGCCCCACATGAAGCTAGGAGGTTTGGCTATCACCAACCCCTTCCACTGCTACTCTGAGCCTCAGCCTCTCCACCAGAGTCCTCAGATGTGCGTGAGGCCACATGTGCACAGCTCCCTGGCACAATGAATGGCAGTTTATCATCAGATCCAATGAAAGATTTACTCAAGTAAGGCCTAGAAAGTAACTTTAACTTTTTTTAAAAGTAGCTTTAAGTAACTCAGTAGAGGGAAGGGAAAATAAATGGGTATAGAGGAGGCTACTGATACAGAGGAAACAAGATTGACTTATTTTTCTATATGGTTCACTCTACTTTTGTATGTGTTTGAAACTTTGCACGATAAAGGTTAAAAAAGAGAAAGCACCAAACCATGGGTCTTCAGGGATTCTCTAAAATCTGTATTCTTCTCATCCTTAATCACCAAGAATACCAAAAGTTTTCTGACTCTAACCAGGCCCTAAGATACCTCCCCTTGCCACTTGCCTAGTGCTGGAAACAGACAGATGGAAGAAAACCCTGAGGCCAGCTGGCCCATCACTCAGAGCACCTTTCAAATATGGCCTATCTTTGACTGAGGAGAGCTCACTATAGCCACTATCCTGGGTTTTCAAGTGTGGGGGCTCTCAGAGGGTCTCAAAGCCCCAGATCCTTGCAGCCCTCCCCCACCTTTCTGCTCCCACACACTCACTGAGCCGCAGGGAGCCTGCCAGACCCCTGATCACGGTGATGGGATTTCGAGGGTCTGTACAGAACTGCAGCAGCACCGGCGAGAAGGCATCCCGTTTACTCTCCAGCTGAGAGACAACCAGGAGACAGGGCTGGATCAGGCTCAGAGCACCCCAATGGCCCCCAACACTGTCTTAGAACCCTTTGGCAAGGGCATACATACATAGATGCTGGGTGTGGGTGGGTTGAGTTTTTCCCGGGGCAGCTTCTCCTCAGTGTTGATCTTCGGTTTCACAGACTGGGCAGGGGAAAGGTAGGATTCTCGAAACTTCCCTTTTACCTTGGCATTCCTGTGGGAGGACAGTGAAATGAGAGAAATAGGGTGATGGGGAAGGGCGCCTCCAAGTGGGCCAGGTCAGCAGCCTCATAGGTGACAGCCCCTAACTCACTTGCTGGCACGCACGACGTCAGCAGCGCAGTGGCTGATGGTGAGGTCCGCCATGCGCAGCCTCCTCTCTTCCACCTCAGAGGCGATAAAGGTCTCCTTGTCACCACTCTCTACCTTGATAAGCCGGATCTTCAGCTCCTTGGGGGGCCCTTCACTAAGTGAGCGCAGCTTCAGCATGTCAGCCCGGCTGACCCCAGGTGGACCTGGAGCTTCCTCCCGAGCCTTCTTCCCAGCGACAGCAGCTAATGTGGGTGTGGGCTGGGCAGAGGGTGCAGGTGCTGGTGGAGGCCCCAGAGCTGTGGGTGGCTTGGCCTTGGAGGCCCCACCAACATCGGGCCGAGCCTTCTCACGACCCTGGATCTCCTCACTCTGCAGGTCCAAGTTCCCCAGCACTCTGCGGCTCTTTTCTTTGGGGGCCTTCGCCTTGGCCTTTGCCCTGCCCTCGCGGGGCCTCCGACCTACACTGTCCTTACAGGCCCGCCTGTGCCGCCGGTGCTCCTTCTGATGCTCCTTCTGCCGCCGCTTGCTGCTACCTGGTCCTGCTGCTGCCACCATCCCACCACTCTCCTCCTTGGCCTGGGCAGGAGGCAGCAGTCGCTCAGTCCCACTGTCCACTGGGTCTGCCTTGACCAATGGGTCTGCCGTGTCCACTGGACCTGCTGGGTCTGTAGCACTCCGGCCTACCCGCTCCACAAGGGTCTCACAAGCCCGACTGATCTCTTCTAGCACCTCAGACTCAGAGCGAGCAGGGGGCAGAGGCAGGGGTGGGGGAGGCGGGTCGGGGGTCACGGGGCCTGGGGCTGGCTCTTCACCCACCCTGCACTCCGGGGCCCAGGGCCCGCCTGAGGTAGAGAACTGAGATGACGAGGAAGCGGAGGGCTGTGGGGAGCCCTGGGCGCTAGGGGCTGCTGAGGTGGGCGGCTGGGCTGTAGCACCTGTTGGGGGACTGGGGGAATACTGAGTGGCAGGCAAGGACCCAGGTCGGGTAGAAACAGCTGCTCCAGTCCCCCGGTAACAGTACTTTTGTCCCTCCAGCACGGAGGCCAAGGATTTGAGCAGGCTGGCTGGTGGGAGTAGTGGGGGTGGCGGCGGCTGTGGCTGGGGGGGTGGAGGGAACTTGGCTAGTGGCGGTGGTGGCGGTAGGACTGGTGGTGGCTTCTTCTCTTCTTGGGTGGCCGTGGTGGTGGTGGTGGTGGTGGTGGTGGTGGCGGTGGCGGTGGCAGCAGTGGTGGCTGGGGTTGTGTCAGTGGGGAATGGAGGCTGCAGAGAAGCAAAGGGCTCCTTCAAGGGAGGCGGGGGCGCTACGCCTGCCTCCTGTTGTTGCTGCTCTTCCTCCTTGCGAATGGATTCATCCAGCATCTTCATGATGTTGGCCAGCCCATCAGGTAGGATCTTGAATTCAGCGGGCTCTTCAAACTGGTCCTCCAGTGGGGTAGAGGGAAAATCAAAGAGTCGTGCGCCTCGGGCAGGCAGCTCCCCAACTGTCGGCGGCACGGACTGGGGGGCTTTATTCAGGGGACCTGGGGATGGCCCCGGCCCCACCTCGGGGGTCTTTGGGAAGGAGACCCTGGGCCGAGGGCTCTCCGGGCGCCTGAAGCTTCCTGAGGTATTTTGGTGGCAGGAGGAGGGAGGAGCTGGAGGCAGGGCAAGAGTCAGAGGTGCAAGAGGTGGGTCCTGGGGGCTCAGTGTTGGGCTGGGGGGCCGGGGAAGGGGCTCCATACTTCTGGCCAAATAGGGAGGTGGGGGAAAGGACACAGGCCCAGTAGGGCTGCTGCTGTGGCTGCCATTGTTGCTGCTGCTGGTGGTGGTGGTCGGGGGAGTACGAGGGGTGTGCGAATCCTGAGTGCCCACAGAAAAACAGGGGGCTGGAGGTCCCAAGAAGCCCTCACGGTGGGGAAGGGGTGGGGGAGGAGGGCGGGGGCGTCCCTCAGCCCCAAAGAAGA
>NW_017731807.1:1535921-1545513 GCF_001890085.2 Hipposideros armiger
GGTGGTGGTGGTGGTGGTGGTGGTAATGGTGGTGGAGGCAGCGGCAGCCCTGGGAGAAGGCCAGTCTACAAGAAAAGAGGGTGTGAGAATCCCATTCCTTGCCCTAATCCTCCCACTCACTGCCTGCCTGCCCACATACAACTCTACCTGCTCAGAGTTGCAACCTCTTCTGCGCTTGCCTCCAGGGCTGAGGGTCTCCTCCCCTGAGGGGCCTGAGAGTGCTGCAGGAGGCACAGGCTGCACTACTGGGGGTTCAGCGGCTCGCTTCACTGGGGGGCCCCCCCGCTTGGCCCCGTAGTTCCGCTTGTGCTGAGGACAAAAAAGAGGAGAGAGAATGGCACAGGTGTACACTTGGTCCAGCCCTCCTCCCTACCTCACCCAACCCCAGACTCACCTCAAGGTGCAGCAAGTTCCATACTTGCTCCAATGGGGGCAGGACCTTGGCTCGGTGCTGGCAAGAACCAGCATGAAAGTTCCAGAGCTGGGCCTGGGGAGATGGAGGAAGGATGCAGGGAACAGGACAGAAGCAGACATAAGATCAGGGCACTGAGCCAGAAGGCACAATCCTATCTTCTTATGGCCTGCCTCATCCCACCTGCTGTAGTCGGCCGATGCGAGGCCCCAGCTCAGCCAAACTTCCTCCATATCGAAGAGCACTATGGTAGCAGCGTATGGCCTCCTCACTGTCATGCTCTGACTCGTATAGCTGCCCAAGCTGTTCCCACAGCCCTGGCTGGGCTGGCTCCCGGAGCAATGCCTGCACACAGCCATGCAGGGATTCCAGCTTCCCATGGAGAGGTCTTGGGGTGGGTGTTCTGCAGAACAAAAGGGGTTGGAGAGGGAGGGTGGTCAGACTTGGGAGAACTCTTTCAAGACCCCAGCCTTATCTCCCATCCCCAGCACCTTTGAATCCTCACTCACCCTGGAACATAATACGGTTTGTTGGGGTGCCCAGAGCTACTGCCATGTGAAGAGGGTAGGGGAGCAGACAGTGGGGGCTGCCCGATGCTGGCAGAGCACCTGAAGAGAGAAGAGGTCTGTTAATGTAATCAAGATAAAAGAGTCTTGTCCCTATCTAGTAAGGAGGGGACTGAGGGAATAAGAGAAAACTACTGAGGACTACACTGAGGCCCACAGAATGGCAAAATCTCAGAGAATGACAGATTGAAAGGTGTAGGAGATGAGAAGATGAGTTCCTGGAGACAGAGAGAGAGATGACCCAAGTTCTCACCTGCCTCCAGGCAGCCATGCGCTACGAGGAGGGGGATGGGGCGGGCAGGAGCTCCAGGCCCCAGCACAGCTCAAGCCCCCAAGGGCAAAGGCTTCCCGTGCAGCGCGGGCCCCTGGAGGGTCCACTGCCCGATGCATCCAGCCTGAGTCAGGGAGAGGAGATTATGGTCTTACTGGAGGCAGAGCCTGAGCTGCCTGTGGAAACACAGCCAACCCAGGCCCAGTCTTTCCCTTACCAGGTCAGCAGTGGCCCCAGGAGCCCTGGAGATGGGGCACAGCCCCCTGCCCCAGCTCTCTGGGGGTGATGGTCCCACTCCAGCCGCTCTGACAGATGAACCCACTGCCCCCAGATGGCCGCCCAGGGCCTTTCACAGCCAATTCTATAGAGAGGAAGAGGCAAAGTGAGGTGAGCTGGCCAGCACAGTTGGGGCCCAGGGACTACTAGCCTGGTCTGGCTGGGGCACCCACAGATCTGTCATCTGCGCAGGGCGCCCGGCCTTGGATTTCCCTGAGAGGAGGCCCACTGGACTTAAGGAGCCCCTAGACGCCCAGAAGAGTGGCTAGGAGCCTGAACGAGTGGCAGGGAGCGGGACCGCCAGTCCGGAGCCGACAGGCAATGCCGCCGCGGCTTACCCGGCCTCCGTGGGAGCCTCCTCTCACAGCGTCGGCGAGCTCCAGGGACCTGGCCAATCACAGGACTTCCTCTCTGCCCGGAAAGCCAATCATCACCCGCGTCTCCGCCTCAGTAACAGCCTGCCCAGGACCAATAGGAGTGAAGTTAGCCGGCCCGCTGACGGCCGGGGGAGGAGGGGCGGCGGAGCCGGTCAGACGGGCTCGGCCCCAGATGACCCCGACGTGACCCGGCGGCTCCTATTTAGGGTCTCCATCTAGGACCTAAGACTCGGGCCGGCGGGGCAAACAGAGCCTGTGACCCATGTGGGTGAAGGCGGCGAGTCGCACGCCCCGGCCGACCTGGGGGATGGCGCTCCCCGCAAGCCCCACGCACGCACAAAGCCACCCGTGTTCCACGCTAGTCTGACCTAGATGCCCCCCGCCCTGCCCGCTGTAAGACCGACGGACAGCAGACAGATGCCCAAAGCAGACAAAGGTGTCGCTCCCCATCCTCACTTCACCTCGCCCAGAGCCTGACCTCCCCATTCAGAGTGCCCCTCGGGACTGCTTAGGACTGGCCAGTCAGGGCGACTTCTACGGCACTCAAACCCAACGGCGCCGCGAGCTGAGCGCTTCATCCCCCACACTTGACCATCCCAAATCATGGTCAAGCACCCAGCCTCATACCCAGTACCTTCAGCTCCTGCACGTCTCCTGGCTCTCTCGGTCTTCAATACCAACCGACCCCCAAAACCAAAATCCCATTTAACCCTCCAACTTCTCAGAAGTCGCGCACCACGGTCCAGTGTGGCCCTTCTTGCGTGGCTCCGGTATCCTCTATGCCCTTCCCCGCCGGGGCCACGCGGTTCCCCACGGCCCACGTGGCCCCCGCCCCCCAAGGGAGGGGGGATTTCGGGGGTTGCCCGTGACGTGGCTACTTGCGCAGCGGAAGCGGCGTGTGTAAGTAAGTGCACGGGAGGGGGGGGGTGTCCTCCGGGAGGGAGGGCGGGCCCGACAGGCGGTGACATCACCCTTGTCCCACTCTCACCGCCCACTCCCTTAAAGAACCCAAACCCGTTTCACTTCCTCCTTCACACACCACCCCCCAACCCTTCCCGTCGATGCTGGCTCGACCCAAGACGAGCGCAGCGCTCCCCTTCCTGGGCATCTTCCCTTTAGCCTCATTTCTTCCTTCTCCCCTCTCTGAGCCCAGGATCTCGGTCCCAAAGCTTCCTCCTCGCCTACCCGGCGTCCCCTCAGGTAGGGAGCCGGCTCCGCTCCCGGGATCGGTCCATTGAGAGTCTAGAGTACAAAGAGCTGCTAGAGGCGAATGTCGAGTACAAAGCGGCGGGGGCGGGGCCAGCGCTCCAGCTGGAGCCTGAGCAGGGCAGGAAGCCGGGGGAGAACGCGCGACAAGAGGCTGGGGGCGGCTGGAAAGTTCGCCCTCGCCGAGAAAAGTCTGCACTTTGGGGAAATTTCCACCCAGCCCACAAGGGCAGGCGGGTTTCTGGTGAAAACAGTCCTCTGTCCGCTGTACAGGGTCGTCTGTTTGCATGCAAGCGCTTGGACCCTACAGGTCCCAGTGTGCCACTCCCCGCCGAGCCCTGGCAGGCGCGCTTGGGCTCTGCGGACCATCTCCGCAGTTCGCGCGGAGATTCTGTCAGAACTCACTCTCCTCACCATACAACCATTCGGTCAATTACCAACCTCTGGGACAAGTACAGCGCTTAACTGCGCTCAAGTATGGCCCTGGCTGGCTGCTTCCCCCACCCCAAGTCCCGGGACCCATAGCCCAGACATGGGAAAATGGAGAACGGGGGTCCAGAAAACGGGAAACGGGGAGGGTCCAAATATCAGAGGCACAGATACCCGCTTGGGAAGTGGTGCCGAGGGCGCTGCCAGTTACCAGGAAATGCAGTTTCCCCTTCTGCGATGATGACACTTCCCCTCTACCACTTCCCCTTTCCCACGGGGAACTGACTCAGCTTTCCCTAAACCAGTGAGCCCCGTCTCTCCAGCCCCTCTCCACCTTTATCCACACACACCCCCGCGCCGGTATTCAGAATACAGCAGCCCTCACTTGAGAACAAAAACTTCCTGTATACTAAACACACACTCACTCTCGCCAACCACCGTGGATCCCTGTTCCTCACCCGGGACCCAGGCGCCTGACTCCCCATCCACCTCCCGTACAAAGCCCTCCCTCGGGGTCTGATTCAGGCTTGGGGTGGGGGAGCGTGAGTCACTCAGAAAACCTTCCCCTATTCCCACTGACTCAGCCCCCGCCTCCCTGAACACACACAGACACATAGTCAGAGGCAGACACAACTCAGCCCACACACCGCTCGCTCACCACGGGTCCCGTGGAATTTCCCCTCTCGTCTTACTGCACGACGGCCCCTCCCAGCGCCCAGCAGTCCCAACTCCGCACTCACACCTGTTCCCCAGACGCCGGCAGTCGGCTCGCGGTCCACTCTCACCTCCACTCTCGCTTTAGGGCAGGAATAGCCCTCTCCGACTCCTGGTGTCCGTACTAACCAAGGGGAGGGGGCAACCACGGACAGGCACAAAGACAACCACAGACTCCTCAAAAACAGATGAGTGTTATACACATACGGCCAAAGTCAGGCTGGGAGGACGGTATACTTCTGGGGCAGACATTCCAGCCTCTACCGCCCAACCCACAGTCCCCGGAGTCAGCTGCTCAGAAAGGGTTAATTCTTCTCCCGCCGAAGCCACGCCCTCCCCATCCGGGCACTCCCGGCTAAGCCCAGCTCCGCCCCCTCCATCCGGGCTCCGGACTCGGAGACTTTAACAGACCCCCCCCTCCCCCTTGGGCCCCGAGAGAGACCCACTCCATCAATCACACCCACTTAACTCTCTCCCGGCTTGAAGCCCGACAAGCCCCTCCACGCACCGCTCCAGCCGCGCGGGACGTGGAGTAAGGGGCCAGACGGACGCACGCAGACTCACATGCTGGCCAAAGACAAGACCCCGCAGATAGGGTTTTACCCAGCAGGCAGGCAGTAGTGCCGCTGCACGAGCGCGGAGGTGGGGCTGGTCCCGGAACCCCGCCGCACCCCGCTCCCTGCAGGCCTCATTCTGCCGGGTGGAAGCGAGGAGTTACAGGCTCGCTTCTTACCTGGGGGAGGGGGGAGGCGGAGGGGAAGACTGCCGGCTGGGGCTCTGCTGTGACTCAGCCACCCGGGCAGGTCGCCCGCTCGGGATTCCCTTCCCCAGCTTTCCCCCGCTGTTGGCCCCTCCCCGCCCCCCACCGAGAAGTGACAGTGCCGGCCCTGGCCCGCTATGTGTCACTGCGAGCCTTGTGTCTGCCTCTGACTGGACCGCTGTGTTCACCAGTCTGACAAGGTCGGCTGTGTGTGGGTCCCGGTGTCTGTCTCCGTGTGCACCTGCATATCTGCTTATCTTGTCTCCTTCAATGCCTGTGTCTGACGCGTTCCTGTCATTATGCCTGTCTACATGACTCTGCGCTGCTGTTTCTGTCTGTGTGTCTGCCTGGCTCCTGTCTCGGTCTTTTGTCTGGGTCTGCCTCTGCATCACTTGCGTGATCACGTGTGTCTCTGCACATGCCCTTCTGTGTTTGCTTTACATGTTCCTGAACAGAGTCAGGGAAACACTGGAGCCTACTGACCCTACTGACTCCTCCCCTCACTCCCCTGAATCCTGAGGTCTTCCTGGATCAGTGATTGGGGTCTATCTGCCTTCAGTCAAGTTCTGTCCTATTCCTCAACGTCCTTGCTTATCCTCCAGCTCCCAGGGGCTCCCGTTATGATAATTACTAGCATTTACTGAATACTTATTACATGCCAGGCACAGTGTTAATCACTTTCTATACATTTTTAAAACTCCTCCCCAAAACCTGACATAAGAGGTTTTATTACCCCCGTTTTACAGATGAGGAAATTAAGGCTCAGGGAGATTAGGTAAGTTGGTCAAGGTGATTCTGCAAGAGAATGGAAGAGCTGGGCTTCTTTCCAGAGTCTCATTCTTGCCACTCTTCTATAATGCATCTGTTCTATTCTCCCTCTGTTGGTTTTATCCTCACAGGTCACTTCTTGGGTCAGCCTGCCCCTCAGCTCTACCCCAGGTTGCCATCCCAAATGTCTCACGTCCTCTAGAGATGTGGATAGGAGACTATGCAGCAGATCTCAAAAGCCATCAGTTTCTTGGCAATGAAGCTCATTCAATTATCACATTCATTCAACACAATTCCACTGAGGCACCCCAATGTACAACTATCTTGCCAAATAGATACATAGGAGAAAACAGTCCCACTAAAAAAACTCAGTGAGTAATGGAGAAGACCAAAGCACACTCAGAACTAAAGTCCCTGGCTTAGGTACCATCTTTTCTCCTGGGGGTGGGGGGGAGGAGTTTAAGCAGGGCCTCAGGCTGAGAACTGGCAGTACAGAGGTAAGCAGCAAAGGAGTAAGACTTAGGGTGTGTATGGGGAAGGGGTGGGGGCAAATACTGTAGTGCAATGGGGAAGAGAACAGAACAGAAAGGGATCTGGAAGGAAAGGTGAGAATGCCAAGACTGCCATGGCAACAGCAGGTTGTTGTAGCAATGGTCTCCAATATCTCTCCAAATCCATTTCCAATCACCCTCCATAAGCCAGTCTGTTCAACAACTCTTATAGGGACAAAGCCCTCCCTGTCCCAAGAAAATCCCTCCAGTGTATCTCAACTCTACTTTCCAGCTTGCAAACCCTAGCTTAATTCAATTCAATTAGCAAATGAGTTGTAGCACTGGGGGGAGATTTTTTGGTGGTAGTGGAGAGGCTGGTGAAGTACAGGACTGAACTATTCATAGGCAACAGAGGGGAGCTCCATAAACCAGGAAGGCTGAACCACTCAAACACCACATTGTGAGGGGATGCTCAGAGTTGGACTGGACCATTCTGAGGAGTGGGCATGATCCAGATCATACCACTCTTCCTCAAGCATGTGGTACAGAATTGGACTGTTGGGGGGTATTGGGTACAGTGATCAGGGGTAGGACTTACCAGATGGAGTTTGTTGTGCCCTACCTCATTGGAACCAGTGCCCCAGCAGTGGGGTGCAGCAGACCACAGTGGGTGAGGTGGGTAGTACTATGGGGCTGGCATGGTGCCTGGGGGAACCTAAAAGAAAAAAAAAAAAACAGTTAGAGGTAGAGTCTCCCAGACTGGAGAATTTTCCTGTGTTCCCTACCCCCTTATTGAGGAGAAACCTGGCTCTGGTGGTCAGATGGGATGGAAGAATGTTTCCATGGCAACCAGAAAAAGCCATCCCCAAAGTAGTCCTCCAGCCTTCCCCATTAGGAAGCAGTCTGGACCAGGAGGTAAGGGGAGCATGCTAAGGAATCTGAGTAAGTCCAAGTGGACACCCAACCCATGATCTCTTTTCTGACTGGACTCTCCTACTGAGAGTCCCTGGCCCCAGAGTAGACCCAGCTACCCCTGACATCTGCACCCCAGTCAGCCTCAATCCTGGCCCCAGGCATGCAGATCCTCTTCCTTCAGCTCTGCCTCCTCCCTAACCTTATCAAGACACCAGTCAACCCCACCCTCTGGACTCTGCCCCCTCCTCTTCCCTCAGGCAGGTGCAGGCAGGTCTCTACGAGCAGCACAGGTGGCCAGACTAGATGAACAGGCCCAGCAGGGAGAAGCCTTCCTCCTCAGCAAGGACTGTGACTCTGGTCCTAGGTCTGGAAGTGGTCTCTGCTGCAAGCCTCCCTCCCATCCCACCGGTCAAGGCCATATCCTGTTTCCCCATACCTCCTTCCTCTATGTGGCCCAAGAAGGTGATAGAGGCTCTCACTCCCTTCCTAACTCTCAGAGAGAAGCTAGGTCTTTTAGCATAAGTCCAGGGCCAAGAACCAGTGTCCATCCAGTGGTCAGACCTAAGTCTGCCCTCACCTCAAACTCACTCCTCCGGGATCTATGTCTTGTGCTCCCTTAACCCACAGTTCTCTGTCCTTAAGGACCCAGACCCTTGGGCTCCCCCAGACACTTGGGCTCTCAGTTTAGTCTCTCCCTTCTCTGGCCTTCAGCCCCCAACCTTCCCCCTGCCCCAGAGACTCAGGCCTCCAGCCCCCAGCCTCCATGATGCAATGTGCTGCAAGCTGCCTCCACTGCTGATGACACTGTCCCCAGGGAGGTGCTATTTCTGACCCATGCAAGGCCCCTCACTGGGCCAGGGTAGTGGTCAGCTGCAGGCTAGAGAGGCCAGGCTGACAAGGTGCTTCAGCTGGAAAAGGGAGCTTGAGGATAGAACCCTTCAGAACAGGGACACTCAGAATGTGGGACCAGGGAGTGTGTTTGTGTAGTCTGTAGCATTTGTGCATGTCGTTATGTTAGGGGGAAGGGGTTGCTGGGGAGGGTCTAGCCTAGAGAAACGGAAGTTCCAGGCCTTAGGACAAACCATGAGGAGTGAGGGGCAGCCAAGAGGGTCAGCAGGGGTAAGTATGGGGTGTCTGGACATCAGAATGGAGGAGGGGCCAACAGCCATTTAAAGGGCCAGACCCAGAGCTTTAATCCCTCACCAGTCCTGGCCCCAAGCCGAGGCTGTAATTCATCTGTCCAACAGCTGGGGTGGGTGTGTTTTTGGGGGGGCATGTGGATAGGGAGAGGGATTTGGAGGAGGGGCTGGGACTTTCTTGTGCACAGAGCCAAACAACAAAAGGAGAAGCTGAAGGGCCAGTTCCAATGTGCCCAGGCCAGGCTGTTGACCTGCAGACCTGCTGGTGGTCCTGACCTGGTGGCAAACAGGCTCTGTAGTTTGGACTCAATGATTCTTAGCCAACGAGTCCATGAAGCCAAAGATGGGGCCCTGGAGATAGCTCAGTCTGAATGCCCCCTCTGGGCAAGCTGTCACCCTTGCACATTCTCAGCCATAGCACAGTCCCAGACCTGGCAGGCCCCAAAACAGACTCAGCCTCAAATGCCCTGCTTGTCAGCCAAGCCTCCCCAGACATGGCCTGCCGGCTCCCCCTCCCGCCGGCACAGGGTGGCAGCGGCCACAACGAGACTGTCCCTTTAAATCATTACCACCCCTGATTGTGTGGACTAACCGAGGGCCCTGCCCCCCAGGCAGGCTGCTTGCCACCTCCCCCCCACGAGTCCCCAGAAATGTGAGGGCCATTTAAAGGGACAACAGAGACAGCCAGGTCACTAACCGCCCCCACCCCCACCAGGCACACACACAGCCCCTTTCCCCAGCGACACACAGCCCCTTGCCCCTCCAGAGGGCCCCCCAAATTCCGGTTTTCTCCCCACCCCTAGAGACTGCTAGAAGGAGAAAGGGGGCCAGAGTTGGGGGGGGCGGGAAACTGGGGGAACAAGAAAAAGACAGGGACTCCCTCCTTCCTCAGAGCCCCAAGGGACGGGTCGGAAGGAAAGCAAAGCCCAGAGAAGCAGCGAGTCAGAGCCCCGAAAGGTGCCGCGGAAAGACCTGGGGCGCATAGGCTGTCGGGCGAGGTGAAGGGAGTAGGGCTGCACGAGACGGCGGCGCGGCTAGCGGGCGACAAGCCCAAGTGGGGGAGATGAAACAAGGAAGGCCAGGGAAAAGAGGCAAGGCCGGGGGAAAACAAGGAGACGGAACCGGGGAAAGGGGTCACACTGGAGGGTGTGGAGGAAAATCCAAGAGGAGAGGGCGAGCCAGGCCAGGGTTACCTGCTGGGTGTCTGTCCCCCGGCGGTGCCCCCGGAGTCCGGGTAGGGAGGGGGGAGCAGCAGGGGGGGAGTGGGG
>NW_017731807.1:1545828-1558417 GCF_001890085.2 Hipposideros armiger
CCCCCCTCAGCCCCCAACACTAGTCTCTCTCCACCCACCCACCCCAACCTTTTACACACCCCTCAGACAAGCCCCGTCCCCGCAAAGGAAACTGTGGAGTCCCTTTGCAAAATTAAAAGGCTCTAGAGAACAACATAGGAGAGGGACTGGAGTCTTGCTTAAAAGTCAAGAACCACAATACAATTATTTTATTTTCACAGCCAGAGGAATAGTCTGAGCTGTTTCTTCTCCAAGAGGGTGGATAATAATCCTAAAGAAAGCAATACAAATCTGGCTAAAGCCTTCATCAAATAAAGTGCACAAAGCAGTGGAAGCTAATCCCCAGCCCCCTCCCCCCACCCAACAAATTAACAGAAACTCTCCACTCCTCCCTAAGGAACTCCTAAGGTCCTGGCCTACCAACTTTAATAATAAAAATAATAACTAACACCATTTAGCAATAATAAGCATTTCACAACAAGCATTTATTCAGTGTTCATTCTGTTCCAGGCACTGTGCTAAGTGCTGTGCATAAATTATCTCAGTTTTATCCTTCCAACTGCCTACAAGGTAGGTACTATATTGATACTTAAATTTTCCAGATTAAGAATATGAGGCTCCGAGAAGTTGTGACCTTTCTAAGTTCCTATGGCCACTAAGTGGCAGAGCTGGGAGTGGAATGAAGTCTCTGATCTGACAGCCCAAGCTCTAAGGTACATTAAAAGGGAAACCATTTTTTTCTAATACCATAACCAACCCCAGGACTTAACTCAATAGAGAAGGGCAGCCATAGCTATCAACTGAGTCTTCTTCCCTCAAGAGAGAGATCCACCCACCTACAGAGAATAAACACATTGACTTTTCATTCTAATACTGTTTCTTGACCCTTCTCCTTAATATTGGGGATGGAGGTGGTGGTGCCATTGATTAAGATCAGCGATGAGCAGGTGTCCAGTGAATCCCTCATACCACACACAGCTCATCTCCTGTGGGTAGTTATCTTGCCACCACTCTCACTTCAACACGAAGTGAACACTGGAGCATTAGGACACTTGGCAATGCAGCAGGTGGAAAAGTTAAAAAAAAAAACACACATCTGGGAGGCTCTTTCAAGGGGGGAGGAGGCTTGCAGGGAAAGCTCTTATGTGCCAATCTAGGGAAAAGCGATCCAGAGTTCTCTTAGCCCAGCAAAGGGGTAAAGTCTTTCCACCACACCACACCCGTGCCCCTCCCCCTCACAAAACTCCAGGCCACGGTTTCCCACCTGCAGGATGCTAAGGCCAAGGAAAGGGAAAGAGGGAAAAGATGGCACGGGGATGGAACTGGACTCGGGGCAGAGGTGGGGGGCCGGAATGGATAGGGGAGGAGGCCTCATTGCCTGGCAACCATCCCGGGGCACGTGCACTGGTGACATCATCCCAGGCCACCTCTAACACACACCTTTGACCCCTAGGGGCGGAGAGGGGCCGCTGGCTAAGCTTCCTGGGAAATAGCCTTAGGAATTCTGGGAACCCAAAAAGGAGAGAAAGGTGGGACTTGGACCCAGGCATCCTGTTCTGTCTTTATCTTTTTTACTCCCGACACGGCTCCAATTCCAGGGACTTGGGCCTCTCTACTCCACCTCTCCGCTTACGACCCTGACCTGCCAACCCATATTTCTGTCGGGAGTCCCGACACGCCTCTCGGAGATACAGTGCGTTCTCTCTCCCGGGCAAGATCTCAGGTGGGAAGCAGGAGATATGGGGCGGGGGTACAGGGTCCCGCAGGACTTCGTCTCCCATCTGTGGGATCCCGCGTGCCCCTGCCGGCCGCCGGCCGGAATCTGTCTGGGTCCCTAACTCTCCTGCCCCTCCCTACGCTGTTCTAGGGCGGAGTCTGTGGAGTTGAAACCAGGACACGGCTGGAGGAAGAGTTATATAACTGGGAGAGGCCGGGAAGGACGAGTGGAGACGGGCACAGACAGTTCGAAAGAAGCCGAGGGAGGTGCAAAGAGCACCAGGGCGAGTGGGGAAGAAACATTAGGAATGGGAAGGATTTTGGTGCACATCAAAGAAGAGGAATTCACTCGAATAAGGGGCGTGATGGCCCGGGAAGAATCACCAGAGCTGTCCCGAGCTTCCCCGCAGCGCTCTCGCCCGCCACCAACAGCAGTTGGGCCTGAGATAGTGAAGCCTCCGGAAGGGGCGCTGGTACCCGTTCCGTTCCTCTTGAGGAGGCAGCCCAAGCCAGAACCCGGGAAGGCAGCGGCGGAGCATAGGGGCCAGAAACCACAGCTCCGCCCAGCCCACCTGGGAGAGTGGCGCGCCAGCTGGGGGGTTGGTGGTAAACAAGTAGCCGGCCCATTCCACCCAAGGCTGAGCATTAATGGTTCGAGACCTCGCGAAAGATGGCAGGCGTACCCAGAGGTCTGGGTCCCAAGGGGGTGAAGAGCACAGCCTAGGACTACTATACAAACACAGACTCAAGATGGGAAGTGGGGCAGCGGGCACCTACTTGCGGCGCAGGCGCAGGGGAGGGATTCGGTCGCGTGTGGCAGAGGGAGGGGCGGTGGGCGCGAGCGTGTGGGAGTGCACGTGCGGGTCCAGGACAGCTACTCCTTCCTTCCCTCAACCTCTGCCCCTCCCCTCTCCCTCTTCCTGTCGCTCTATGATGCCTCCACCACATTGGCTGCCAGGGCCCTGATGTCAGGGACGTCCGCTGGAGCGGATTGGGCGGACGCGAGAGTTCGGGAATCTGGCTCTGAAGTGTGGCTCTCCAGTTACTCTGGCAACCGGGCAAGCAACCCCCGGGGGGAAGGGGAGGGGAACTCAGTGCAGCGCTTGGGTCCTGCCTCCCTCCCGACGACCATCGAGTCCATTTCGGTGGCAATTCGCTGTCTCCTTCCTTACTCCCGGATAAGCAGGCGTCCTACCCTCGACCTTCCCCAGTCTCCCATCCCAAGTCACAGCCACAAGCCACCTTAGACTGGAAGCGAATCTACGTTGCTTAGGAACCAATCCATTTGCCCCTCCCCACTATTTACCCCAGACCGGAGAGGCGAAAACTGAGTCCCCAGTCACCTCCCCATCTTCTGCCCTCCCGCCCACAATTTCCTATGAGGGGCCGAGAATACTGGAAGTCAAAAGAGCACCTCAGCCCACTTTTCCTTCCGGCCGGGGCGGGGGGCTTCAGCTGTTTCATGGCTTTATCCCCCACCTCACTCCCCTCAGTTCGGGTTGTGCGTCTCGCCCTCGCCATCTTGTGGCTACGTCGGGAAGGTTCAGCACGAAAAAGGGCAAGGGCTGGGAACCGGAGAGGGCAGTGGGACAGGACTAGGGATGAGGAGACGAGCAGGGTGAGACCGAGTGAGGGAGGTGATGTGCGGTGGAGTGGATGGGGCGGAGGCCACCGCAGGGAGGTTATCGGGGCTCCTGGTGTGAGGGTCAAAGCTAAGGCTATACCCATCACCCGTGGGAAGTCCTGGGAGGAGACTCAGTGGCCCAGGGACCTGAGACAAATCCCTGCTTGACCACGTCCGACCTCCAGAGGCCATCGCATAGATCTGCAAACTCTGACCTTTAGTCCTGGCCTTTGAGTGTTAGGAACGGCCGCGTCCCGCCCCGCCCTATTGTCGGGAAGGGGAATCCCAGCCCTAGGGGGGCTGGGAGTCCTTTTAGGCCTTTCTTGACACCCAAAACCCAAGCCATCTGCTTCCCAGCTCTTCCCCCATCCCACCCTGCTCTCTTCTAGGTGACTCGGATGTCTTGAGTCCCAGTCTTCTTCCTAGTCCTTTGCCGAGACCCAAACGTCCATGCACAGCTCTATTTCGCCTCCGATTCAGGCGCCCCGCCCCCCTTGAGCGGAGATGGTTTCCCCTTTCCAGACACCCTCACGGCTCCCCGTTACCTGATTCTAGGGCGTCCCAGGTGTTCAGACTCCCCAAGGTGTCCTTGGGGGTCGAGCGGCCCCCCCCCTCCCAGGCCGGGGCTGGGGGGGCCGCTCCGCCCCGTGGCGCAGTTGGATTTTCCAACACAAACACCGCCCCCCCTCCCCAACCCCGCCCTCTTCTCGTGATCCCGCCCCTCCTCGCGCCGAAGTCCTCCCTCTCGGGCTCTGCCCCGCCTTCTGCTGGTCCAGCTCGCCTCAGCGCGGGTGCCGAATAGGATGCCGAATGCGGGCGATCCCTATCTGACAAACTCCTGTTCCATTTGGATCACGCGCCTTTCCAGCGTAGGCCCCGCCCCCATTCTAGTCCGCGACTTGGCCACACCCTCTTTAAGCCCCCACCTCCCAGTCCTTTCATTCGAGGCCACGCCTCTATCTCAAGGCCTCCCACTTCCCATGCTCTTTTCCCCATTCAGTATCCTCTCACGGAAGCTCCTATCTTCTGTAAGGCTTGGACTTCCTCCCTCCCCAAACCCTCACGATCCCATTGACAGACTTAGGGCTTGTGGTCTCGGGTGTTTTACTGCGCTGAGTTCCAATACAATTCTTCCACCTTTATGGCTAGCACGCTAGGTGTCTCCAGGGCCTCGTCACACAACAAATTCAGCCAAGGTCAAGGCCTGAGTGAGGTCCAGCCTCCGTCTGAGGTGCATTGTCAGCTTTGGCTCCTAGAGTCCCCGACCCTCTCTCAAGCCAGGAAGAAGAGGAGGCCTTCTCAGTTGTCCAGGCTCATGAGTAGAGCAGTGCCCCTCTTGATCCAATGATCTGATGTCATGGTCCCACACCGGAGGTCGATGCCAATGACAAAGGAGGCTCTGTCTGAGCTGCCCGCCCGGTTGGGATAGTAATAGCAGGGACAGGAGTACATGCCTGAGGGAAAGGAGAAAAGAAGGAGTCAGGCCCTTTGGAGTCTCTGGGAGAGCAGGGCAGGAGCAGGTGTGGGGAAGGAATGGAGCAGAAGATGGGTTAGGATCCAAACTAGGGATGGGGCAGACAGGTCTGAGGGAGCTGTCCCACCCTTGGCGCTCTTCTTTCGACTCTCTGTAGGCCGAAAGTGGATCGTGGGCATGAGGCAGACGAGCTGCATGGGTTCTGCCTCCACCAAGCAGGAGTTCTTCTGGTCCCAGCCAGCACCCTCCAGGTACAGGCCTCGAACCCAAACACCATCCTGGGGAGACATGGGGACAGATTGGAGGGAAGTCTAGACCTTGGTTGCCAGCACCCCTGACCTGCCATCTCTCTTCTCCCTTCTCAACCAATTGTTTCCCACCTTTGCTCCCAGCACCCTCCTCCATCAGACCCAAGCACATCTGGCTCCCACCTTGGGTGGATACACTAGGTTGCCGTCATCCACAGTAGAAACGATAAACTCCCAAGAGAGGCCGTCCACTGAAATCTGGGGATTGAAGGTGAGAATAAGGGAGGACCTCCCAAGAGGAGAGTAAATACATGTCCCCAGCATCTAATGCCCATCACACTTTTCACATGGCTCACATTGTTTTGGCGAGCTGAAGACTGCAGTACAGCAGTGAGGAAGCCAGTGGGAAAGGTGAAGCCAGACAGCCAGAAGATCACAGGAGGCCGAGCACGGCTAGCCCACAGCTCAAACTGTTCCACACGCATGGCTAAGTCCCGGGTCCATGCAGCCAGTGGCTTTTGTGAGGGATATGCCTGGAGAAGGAGGCAGTGTGTGTTTATTCATGCATTCAAGTCTTTTTATTGAGCACTTGGAGCAGCTATGAGAAGACTATGTGGTGTCAGCTCCTGCTCCCCAACTTCAGTTGGGCAAAGCACTCCAAAAGCCAACTCCCAGGAAAGAAGCATAAATGACAGCTATTTATTAAGAATAGCAACAGTAATAGTAACCAGTTACCATTAATGAAGCACCTACTAAGTGTTATACACAATACTTGGAATCCTTGAAACGTCCTTGGAGAGGTTAGTAACTTGCCCTGAGTATGCTTCTAAGTTAATAACTTGTGCAAAGTCAGTCAGTGAATGGCAGACCCAGATTTTAACCTTGAACCTGTCTGGCTCCAAAGCCCAGGCTTACTGCATTTTGCTACATGCCGACCTAGAATAAGGAGATTGAGGGCACAGCGTGAGAGGGGAGCTCATTGTTGGAGTAGGATCAACAGTAGTGTGATCTTGCCTTTCCCCAGAGTGGAGGGACATGGGCGTGAAAGATGCAATTGAAAATCTCTTCCAGGCTTGTAGACATGACGATGAGGCCCTGGATGCCTTTTTCCAGGTCTGTCAGTGAGAACCTAAGCAGGATAGGGTGGAGGGTTAGGGATGGAATGAGTCTGGAAGAGCCATCCTAGGCAGAGGGTGAAGGCCTTTCCTGTTGCCCCCTCCCAATGTTCCGCAGAGCCCCTCTCCATCTTACAGAATGGTCTCCATAAGCTTGTTGTATCGCTGGATCTCCTGCAGAAGGACCACATTGAGTGGGGAGGGGTCCAGAGCCAGCAGTTTTTGGGTCCCCTCATAGTCGATCATTTCAGGGATCTTCTGTTTCACATCAGTGGCCAACTCAAGGACCTGATGAGGCAGGAGCTCTGAGTGCAACCCTCTCTTCCTAATGGCTTTCCCTCCCCCAGGTGTCTGTCTCTTCTTACCTTCTCTTCCCGGCTCTGGCCTCCAGCCCTGGTGGGTGTAATCTGGGGTTGCAGGGAAAGCAGAGTCACAAAGAGAGTTCGTGCCTCAGTGATCTGGGAGGCCACATCCGCATTGGGGTGTTGACCAAAGGCCTCAGGGGGATCCATGCCAGGCAACATGCTGATGTACTCCTTGTAAGAGGCCAGGCTTCCATCCTTGGGGATGAAATAAGTCTCCAATACTGACAACCTAGGGAGCCACAGCATCATTATCTCCACATTGTGGGGACTCTGGAGCTTCAAATACCAGGCCAAGACTCTAGTCCCTGTGTATGTCCCATTTGTCCAACACTCTGCTCTTGCTCCACCTCCCAATCCCACACACACTGCCTTCTCCCAATCTCATATTCTCTCCTCAAACACTTCCCCTACCCTCTATCCTGCTACCTGATCTCTTTGTGTCCTCTGGCCCCTGTTCAGTGCCACCTCCCCCTCACCGGTAAAAGGGGGTTGATAGAGACTGGTCACAGAAATAGTCATTGATGTAAGTGGTAAGCAGACGCCGATCCCAGTCATCTGTGACGTGCCCACCGTAGTTGACGCCGGCAATGAGGTACTTGAGCGCATCCCAGGGTGTCTCTTCATACTCATCCAGATAGAGGCTCAGCAAGTTTTCTGATACCTGTGCATGGTCCCAGCCCCACACACAGTTATGGCAGAAACTCTTCCAATTGGGCTTTAACACAGGCTTTCTGTCAGTGGATATTCCCACAGGGGAGCCATGGGGCAGGAATTATAAGGAGAGAGGGCTGGAATAAGGGATCCCTGGTTAGCACAAACCTCAAAGTCAGAGTCATTGAAGCCATAGACAATGTTCCAGCCAAGCTGCAGGAACTTTTTGCGTTCAAGTAACACAGAGTGGAAGAAGCAGAGTGCAAACAGCAGCTTCTTATACTTGGCAGGTTTGGAGCAACGAGAAAACTGTGGTTCCATCATCAGTTGGTAAAGACGTGTCATGTTGGCCTTTAGGCCCTGAGAACAATAAAGTATAGCGGGACAGACAGAACTTCAGTTACCACAGTCCCAGTGGGGACAAAACCAATTCTATTTCTTGATTTTCATGAAAATGTTTAAATAATCAAAGTCTCTCTTTCTGTATCCGCATTTTTATGACTCATTTCAAAAGTTCAGAATCACATTTTACAAAATCCAAAATGGACGGTAGAGAACATTTATCTCATAGATGAGGAAAAAAGGCTTAAAAGAAAATATCTTGCCCAATTTTATATAAGTACTTGCTTTGGATGTTTTCTTCCATTTTTATTTATTATAAGAATAATATTATGAGATTAACATTTTTTAATGAAAAAAGTATGCAAAATGCAACTAGTACAACATAGTACCTACAACATAGTACCTACAGTTAAATATGTTAAGAGGCTAGTTTGCATGTTAAGTTTTCTCACAACAAAACAAAACAAAACAAAACCCATAAAACACCACAAAAGAACACAAAGAAATTTTTTAAGGTAATGGCTATGTCTAGTGCCTTGATTGTGGTGATGGTATCACAGGTGTAGGCATAGGTCCAAACCTATCAATGAATCTTGCTCAGCCCTGCCACTAGCACCACCATGTACAGCTATGGAGGTTGCTCACTGCACAAGGGCACTGGCTGAAGGAATGATTGGATGCTGAAATTTAGCCCTTGTTCTGCATACCAAGATGTGCACTCATTCACAAGGCTGGGTGCCTTTCTCTAATTCACACACAGGCACTGTATGGGTTAGTGGCAATCCTACCTTCTTGTCACCCAACTTTTGATCCTCTCAGCCATAGTGTTCTTAATGGTGGGTAGTCCAACTCAATTTGGGAGTACCAAAAAATAGGAACAAAGATATACATGCAACTATGAATGAACAAAAATATCCACTATTATGTGAAAAGTTTCAGTGTAAATTAAAAGGGCCATAGTATATCATCAAGGAGGAATATTCTACGTGATTGGATTTATCAGGCTTCATGAACAAGCTGAGATTTGAACTAAGTCTTACAAATGGGAAGGATATGACTAGGCTGAGAGGAGAGCCTCGGTTTCTAGGAGATGGAAAGAACGGAAGGAATAAAAACACAATGGGGAGAATAATTGAGATGAATTTAACTAAAGTAAAGTGCAAGTGCTCAGGTGGGGTAAGAAGGGCCGTTAACAAATGGAGATGCAATAAGAACGGCAGTTTGAGCCATTTGGACTTGATTCACCAGGCCACTTTCTGTCTTGAGTAGAACAGTGATACGTTGAAACAATGTTTTAAGGAGCTTCATCTATGATGGACAGAATGGAATAGTGAGAAAACTAAAGTAAGAATATTGGATATAGCAGTATCAAAAATTATGATTTTTTTAAAATGCCGTTTATAATATCATCAAAATATGTAAAGTAGGAATAAATCCAATAAAATGTACAAAGCTTTATAGAGAAATTTACAAAACTTGATTGAAATAAAGAATAAATGAAGAGACATAACTATCTTCATGGATTGGGAGGCTCAGTATCCTGAAGATGTCAATTTCCTCCATATTGATCGATAAAATTTTTTTGTGGATCTTGACAAGCTAATTCCAAAATTTATGTTGGAGAGTAGTCTGAAGAAAAATAAGGTAAGGAGACTTGCCTTACCAGCTATCAAGAATTATTATAGAGCTATATGGTAACTAAAACGGTGTATAGTGACCCCAATATAAACAACTTGATCAACCAGCAGAATAAAGGGCCCAGAAATATATACATGGAAACATGATTTAAGGCTGAGCAGGCATTGCAGATCACAAGGGTGATTGTGGGCTATTCAATAACGGTACTGGGAGAATTGGTTATGGAAAAATATCAGATCTCTACTTCATTCCACACTAACAAAAATCAATTTGAAGTGACTAAAAACCAATATGTGAAAGTCAAATTATAAAATGGTTTTGAAGAAAAGTATAAGAGAGGGCCTTTACAAACTTGGAGTAAGCAAAGATTTCTTGAACAAGTCATAGGAAGACAAACCATAAAAAAGAAGATAGCTAAATTCAACCTCATAAAGATTAAGAATCTCTATTCACTGAAAAATAACATAAGTAAAAAAAGACAGCCCACAAAACACATAACTGACAAAGGTAAGAATCTGGAGTATAAGAACTAGACAGCATGAAGAACAGCATGAATGAATGTCAAGTACATAATATTGAATGAAAAAAGCAAGTTGCAGAGGAATGTATACAGCATGGTTCCATTAGCCATACAAACTTTTGTGTTAAAATTGTAAAGAAAAAGTGACAAACAGAACAGTCAGAATAGTGGCTTCTTCTGAGTGAGGGGTGAAGGCGATGAGATTGGGGAGAAGTGCATCAAGACTTCAAAGAAAATGGTATTCTTCTTTCTTATACAATATGATGAGCACACAGGTATTTATTGAATCTCAACCCTTTACATTTTGCCTATATTTTATAAATATTCTTTTGTATCTACTAAATATTTAATTTTTTTTAAAAAGACTGGATAGCAGGCAGTGATCAGCCTCCAAGAACATACTCCAGACTATACCCAAAAGTGGCAACTGGGGACTGTGATTATGGGGATTTTCTCTTTTTTTTTGCTTGAAAAAAATATATATATAATTATATATATATTATTATATTATATATTAATTATATTATTATATATAATTGTGAAATACACTTTTTAAAATTAGTTCCAGCTGTACAACACGGTTCAATAGTTATACTTTTTACCCCTCAAAGTGATAACCCCTTCCCCCAATCTGCCACCCCACTTCCCCCCGCCAATATCACACATATCTACTACAATTCCTTTGACTCCACTCCCACACTATACTCCACATCCCATGACTATATATATGTATTCGCTTATAGTTGACATACAATATTATACAATATCAGCTTCAGGTGTACAGTGCAGTGATCAAGCCTCTACCCCATCCATGATGTGGTCTCCCTAACAAGACATGTGACCATCTGACACCCTACAAAATATTAACATTATTAATTATATTCCTTGAACTGTCTTTCATATCCCTGTGGCAATATTGTAGTTACCTATTTATGCTGTCTAATCCCTTCCCTTTCTCCCTCACCCCCACCCTCCTCCCAACTAGCAACCATCAGTTGTTCCTCTATATCTCTGAGACTATTTCTGTTTACTTTGCTCATTCATTTGGTTTTTTAGATTCCACATATAAGTGAGATCATATGGTATTTGTCTTTCTCCGACTGACTTATTTCACTTAACATAATAGTCTCTAGGTCCATCCATATCATCCCATATGGTACAATTTCATTCTTCTTTATAGCAGAGTAATACTCCATTGTATAAATGTACATATAAATGTACATGTTTCTTAATCCAGTTGTCTACTGATGGGCATTTCGGTTGTTTCCAAGTCTTGGCTATTGTAAATAGTGCTGCAATAAACATAGGGGTGCATATATTTTTTCGAATTAGCGTCTTGGGTTTCTCTGGATAGATACCCAAGAGTGGAATTGCTGGGTCATACAGTAGTTCCATTTCCAGTTTTTTGAGATACCTCCATACTGATTTCCATAATGGCTGCACCAATTTGCAGTCCCACCAACAGTGCACCAGGGTTCCCTTTTCTCCACAACCTCGCCCGCACTTGTTTTTTGATTTATTGATGATAGCCATTCTGACTGGAGGGATTTTCTTATTTGAAGTTAAACTCAGATGAACCACTGCCCCCTTGGGCTGACTTTGTATATCCTGATGCAAAAACTGGCTTCTTTCATACAACAAAATGGCAATACTTGATTTAGAACGGATCCTGTGCTGGGGATGGAAGGGGATTTATAAAGGACATGATTGAGTCATTTAACAAAATTGGAATACATAATATTTTTAGATTAAAATATTGTATCAATTTACTGACGTTGGCAACTGTGCTGCAGTTATATAAGAGAACATCCCTATTGTTAGGGTTGAACCATTTACACTGAAATACACTGAAACATTTAGTGGTAAAGGACCATGATATATGCAACTTGCTCTCAGATGGTCCAGAAAAGGTGTGTGCATCAATAGAGAAAGAGAACCAGAGAGGGAAATCAAATGATATGGCAAGTGGGGCAATGTTAACAATAGATGAATCTGGGTAACATATTGGGTGTTCTTATAACTTTTCTATAAATTTAAAATGATTTCCAATAAAATATTTTAAAATATTGGCCTCTTTGTTAACTTCCAAAAGAAATCCAGTTGTACCAAGTAAACCCTGAATGTTTTACTTCTACTGAAGGACTGAAGGTATGGCGGACTGCATGGAGGTTCTGCCTTTCACAGGAAGCACTCCAGGGCAAAGCCAGGATGGACCCTCTCCTCTTAGGATTGCCCCATTACAGAGCCATCCTCTCTGATTCCTCTCTCCTTCCTCCTAGGGTTCCTTCAGATTCATCATTTCCTCCCATTTCATTATGCAGATCTAAATAGCACCTACCTCTGCACTTATACACCTCTACCCATCACAGGGTGCTCAACCTATAATAGTTACCAAGGCACAGACCTCTCTTAGAAGGCAAAAAAAAAAAAAAAGAATATATTCTGTTACACTGGAGACATATTTCTGGACCATTCAAGATTTTTTAATGGGGGCACAGAATACTTTTGTTGGGAGAAAAGAATTAAGGTAAATAAAAATCAACCTTAAACAAATTTTTAAAGAAATTAGTGGCTTCATTAACAAAAATAAGATGGGGAAATAATCTATGGTGGAGAAGCTGATGACTTGTTTTGAGAGTGTGGGGGTTTATGGTGCTGGCGTGCCAAGAAGAAATGTTTTATAACCAGATGGAATTCAGACCTGGAACTGAATTTGATACTGGAGCCAGAGATGGGGATTGGAGTTGAAATCAGGAAAAGGACAATTTCTCTGTCAAGTTGTGAAAAGAGAAAATGTAGAATAAGAAAAATTGGGGCCGGCCGAGTGGCTCAGTTGGTTAAGAGCTCGCTCAAGAGTTTGAGCTCTGAGCAACAGCAGTTCGAGTCCTGGCCCAAGCTGAGCAGCCACTGAGCTGCC
>NW_017731807.1:1559572-1585500 GCF_001890085.2 Hipposideros armiger
ATGAAGTGGGCGGGCATCGGGAGGCCACTATGGCACGGGGCAAGCACTATGGGCAGTCTATCTGAAGTGTACCTGGCGTATAAGACGATCCCCCACTTGGAGGCATATTTTTCAGGGCCAAAAAATCGTCTTATACGCCGGCAAATACGGTACTTATTTGTTGAGCATCTACTATATACAGGTGCCTGTGCTAGTCATAGGATATGAAAACTGGTGAAAGAAAAAAGAACTCTGCCCTCGTGGAGCTTACAATCTAGAGCGGACAGATATTAATGAGAATCACACGAATACATATAAAATTGCTGCAGTGGTAAGGACCAGAAGGAGTGGTAAATGTTTTATGAGATGTTGACCTAGACATGGAGGTCAGAGGCTTCCTGAGACTAGAAGGGGCAAAGGGTGCGGGGGAGGAGAAAAGAAGAGAGAGCAGCATGTATAAAAGCCTTGGCACAAGAGAATACAGGGTCTACTGAGGAAGAACAACAAAAAGATTTAAAAATTAATGGTGTAGGTAGAGCAAAGAAAGTAAAGGGGAGGATAGCAATGGATGAAGCTGGGGAGGTGCCCACTGGGATACACAGGCCATGGTAATAAGGGTTTTGGTCTTGAATAAAAGTAATGAAAAGCTACTAAAATAGTTTAAGTAGGGAGTAAGTGGGTGGGATGTAGCAACATGATCAGATTTTTTTTAAATAAAAAAGATGGACTATTGTGATTTGAGACAACATAGATAGATCTTGAGAGTACTATGCTAAGTAAATTAAGTCAGATGGAAAAGGACATGAACTGTATGATTTCATTCATATATGGAATATAAAACAAAAACAAACAAATGAGCAAATATAAAAACAAACTCATAGATACAGACAGATTTTTAACAGATCAGTATTATTGTATTCAATTGTGACCTTGTAATACGGAGATAAAAGTTTCAATAAAATTTGGAGGGAAGGAAGGAGAAAAGAGCTGGGAGTCCAGCAAGTGTGACATTAGGGAGAGAATGTAAAGAAATGTTGGGAGGCTAGAAGCCTCTGTGGACTAGTTATTTACTCTTCAGTGATCAGTTTCCTATCTGTAAAATGGGTTAATAGTACTTACCTGACTGTGTGTGTGTGTGTGTGTGTGTGTATTAAATGAATTAAGAAATGTAAAGAAGTTAGAACAATGCCTGGAACATAACACTGAGGAGATGTTAGATATTACTAATATATTCTAAGAGTTCGGCACAAAGAGGTGAGAAATGAGGTGGAATTGTTTAGAGACAATAGAATAAAAAAAGCATGCTCTTGTTAAGGTTAAGGCATCTCTGATGCTAGCAGGAGGAAAGGTTGACCAGATGGCATGGTTGATGTTGGCTATCTACAGTCGCCCATACCTTTGGTGGTTCTGTGGTCATCTTGATGCTGGCTTGCAAGATTGAGATTGGGAAGTCGGGGTGGGGGCTAGAGCTGAGCCAGAGGCGGAAGGAAGGGTGAGGATCCTCCACCTGCAGTTGCTCCACCAGTTTGTCCAGATTAGGCATCCAAGACAGTGACAGGTGGCAGTTAGCCAGGAACACCCAATGTCCTGCAAGGAGATGCTGGATTCAGTGGTACCCATTCCTTAAGGCCCCTCTGTCACCACACTTTCCACCTGATGGTGTGTGTGTGAGGAGGGAGGCATCCAAATGCTCAGGTCTGCCATTCCTTGGGCCTTCTGGAGAAGTGGGAGCTGCAGTTATGGTAATGCGATTGAGGTTGGAGGTTCTGGGGAGTAGACAAGGGCCAAAAATAGGGATAAAAGAACAGGAATAACACTGACCCTGAATCACACCCTCTCGAAGGAGCCGAGCAGCAATGGGGGCCTGGCCCTGGCCCAAGGACAGGGCATGGAAACGCTGGGCCATGCCTGTGTTCTCTGCCAGCTGGAGCAGGGCACTGGTGGGGTCCACACCAGGGGACAGGATGAATACCAGTGGAGTTCGTGGGGTTGAATCCTCTATCACCTGCCAGAAACACAGGGTATGGCCTCAGGCAGAAGGCCCCATAACACAAGTGGGAGAAAGAGATTGAGGAAATGCATATGGTAGATTGGAATGGGGAGAGGGAGGCAGGAAGGACCCAGGGGTCGTGTGGGCAAAGAAACCAAGCCACTGACCAACTTCATGTTTAGTACAGGCGGCTCAATGAAGCGGGAACCAAGGTTGGAGACGATGAAAGAAGTAACACAGAATGCCACGCGGTCCTGCCTTAGGGAGCGAACAATCAGCATCCGCTGCATTTCATTGCAGGCATTCTCCCACTCACCTGGGGATGAGATGAGTAGTTGCAGGGAAAGCCTGGGAGAGCAGGGAATGTAAAAAAAGGGCACCTGCAGGGAATGCTGCTAGGAGGCAGATGCACTAAGGGGAACTTAGAAGGGGGATGAAAAATAAAAGGAAGGGCAAGCACACTGGCTGAATGGAGAGAAGGAGAAAGGTAGGAGAGGGAGGCTCAGACGCCTGGGCACCTGGCAGCATAGCCTTTTCCGGGGTGGCGTTGGTATACCACAGGTGCCAGTCACGAGGATACTGTTCGAAGGAGTTCATGAGTCCATGGAAGTTGGTCAGTTTGTCTAACTCTGTGATGTTATCCCAGTAGGCATCTGCGAGCCAACTAGTACATGGGTTATCCATTTGGCCTTCCCGATCCAGGACCTGGGGGGAAGGAGAAAGAGATTGACCCAGAACACTTGCAAAGAAGAGTTACCTTTTTTATTTTAAACATGGGAAATCCAAGATGAGTCTTGCATGAAACAGAATGAAAAAGTGAATAAAGGCATCTGAGATGGATTGGAATCCATTTTTATTCGGGAAATAAATGTGGGGATCTAAGTCTCTCAACTGTGCTGCGATACCACAGTTCAAATTTAAGGAGCTGGCGCCCTCTGGTGGTTGTCTGGTAGTAATGTCTCTTACCATAATAGCAATTGATGGCCTCACCTTTCAAAGAAGCTCAAACTATTTAATAGTTCTTTCACTTATTTACTCTCTTTAACAAATATTTATTGTTCACAAACTATCAATTGTTTTAAACAAAAAATGCAAATATCTTTGCCCTTAAGGAGCTTATTTTCCAACATGGGAGGGCAAATAATGAACCAAAACATAACAAACAAGTAAATTATCTAGTATGTTAAAGATGGCAGTGCCATGGAAAAATAGAATAAGTTAAGGAGGACATGGGAGGTTGGGAGTGCTGGGGGTAGTTTGAAGTATTAAATAAGAAAGTCAACCAGGTCTCAGTGAAGTGAGATTTGAATCAAGTCTTGGAGGAGGGGAGAGAGAGGCCCAATGACACCTGGGGGAATAGTTTTCTGGCAGAAGGAATAGCCAATGCAAAGGTCCTAAGGTGGGATATGCCTGCAAGAGCCACGAGACCTGTGCAGCTGGAGTGGATTCAGTGAGGAGCTGGGCAGTGGCAGATTACATCAGTGAAGGGGCATCCATTTTAAAAGAATCTCTCTTGTCCCTGTGTTGAGAGATCAGGGGCAGGGAAGCATTGGGAGGCTATTGCTAAAATCCAAATGAGAGGTGAAGTGAAGGTGGCAAAAGAAATGAAACTGCTGTTCAAGAGGGTAGGAGAATTACTGGCCCAGGGAAATGTGGTATTGTTGTCTGGCAGTTTCAGAGACCCACTGAGGTTCATGATGGTGGATTTAAAGTCAGTCCAGTGAATGTGGGTGTGTTTTTCTCCAGTAATGTTCAGCTACATGGGCCACACAAGAACAGGAGAGCTGAATCTAACCAGAGTGGTAGTTTTGCCAAGCAAACACAACACGAGTGAGGGAGAAGGGGTTGAAGTGCTTGCAAGGGACACAGTATCAGGGTGACCATGGAATTCAGGCTGGGAAAGAAGTAGCTTGAGAAGCAGTGAAAGAGTGGCAAGATCATGTCAACCATTAGATCATAGGTAAGAGGGGCCCCAAAGCCCTGTGTATAATGTGAGCAAGGGGGCACATGGCAAGTCACCTCCACAGCCCCAGGGAGCTCACCATATACCTGCTCCTGGAAATTCTCCTCAGCTCACTTGATGGAGCCTTGAGCCTTACCCTCTGGGTCTGGAGTCCTCTTCATACTCAACCCCACTCCCAGCCTTGACTACCCCACACTCAGATGTGTCCTCTGCCCAACTCACCACACCCCCACGTAGAAAGAAGTTGTACTCATCCATGTTGAGCTTGCCAGAAGTCTCCAGAATTTTGGCACACATCTGAAAACTGAACAGTAGCTTGTGGCGCTCAAAAAGGGTGCGGCAGGTGTACCTGGAAGAAGGAGACAGGGAGGGTGGAGAAGGCAGGACACTCAACATGAATGCTTACTTAGCGAAGATCATACAATCAGAGTCCTACATAGAAGGACCCTCATCAGCATCTAATTCAAACCTCCCGTAAACAGCCAAACACTCAAGGACCTAGAGAGAACATGTGATTTTCTCAGAATTCACTGCTAAAATCAGTCATTCATTTCCATTAAAAAACACCCAACATTGATTGGACCCCTACTATGTGCCAGGCACTCTGCCAACTCCTGAAAACACAAAGATGAATAACCCACAGTCTCTGTCCTAAAGGAAGTCAGGTAGTGTGGGAAGAACAGACGAGAGAGGACACTGATTATGCTACCCTGTGATGAGTCTTGTGCAGGGCACCCAGGGGCACCCAGAATGCCTGGTGGACACAGGGGAAGTTCCTGAGAGTTGCCGCCCCCAGGTGCAGCGAAGTTATCAAGTGATATAGAAGAGGAAGAGAAGGGAGGACTCCAGGGAGAACTCAGAGAGGATGCAAAAGCAGGGATCAGAGGGTGGGAGGAAGCAAGCATGGAGGGCAGGCGGCGGTGCTTGGACATCTGGTGTACGGTGGGGAAAGGAGAGGCAGGTGGAGGCCAGGTCACAGAGGGCTCTGTGGGCCTCCCGAAGAGTTTAGGCCTGGAGTAGCATGGTCAAATTTGTGTATTTTGAAAGCTCACTCTGGCAGCTGCAGGTGGACAGATTGGAGAGGGACAAAGAGGTAGGATGACCTGTTAAGAGATGCTTGTGAAATTCAGAAAGAAAGATCATGAAATCCTGAACTAAAGTGCAGTCATAGTAGTGGAGATAATAAGGAGGGAACAGTTTGCAGAAAGGTTTATAAGCAAAACCTGGTGACTGATCTGAGAGGCAGAGAGAGAGAAGAGTCAAGAATTTCCACTCTCACGCTTGGGTGACTGGCAAGTGGATGTTGGTGCCATTCAGGGTTGAGGGTAGATAATGAGTTTGATCTGAAACAAGCTGAACTTGAGGGGTCTGTGGACTGTCCAGATAGAGAAGTCAAGTTTCTTCCTGCTCAGAGTGTGACCCACAGACCAGAAGCAGCAGCATCACCTGGAAGCATGTTAGACATGCAGACCCTCAGGCCCCACCCCCAACCTACTGACTCCGAATCTGTATTTTTTTTAAAATACTTTTTTAAAAACATTTTTATTGGGGAATTAGGGGATGGGAACAGCGCTGGGGAATTGGGAGAAGGGGAACAGACAAGTTGCTGTCGTTTTCTTCTTCAGTCTAGTTGTGGAGGACGCTGCTTCACTGGCCCAAGTTGGCACCATCATTGCGCTCTTCCCAGGCGAGGCAGATCAGTTGCCGGCTTCCGGACGGCCGCTCACAGCGGCTGCTGGCCGCTCACGCTGGCTGCTGGCTACACACGGTAGCCCATGGCAACCCACTGCAGCAGGGGCTGCAGCCTACACCGTCGCCAGCGACTCACGGCATCCCAGCTCCAGGTTGAGCTGTTGTTCAGCATCTTAGCTGTGGAGGGCAGTGTCACTGTCCCTCATATGTGGGATCCGAACCGGGGCCCTCTGGCGTCCCAAGCCAGCCCTTAACCAACGCGCCACTCGGCCGGCCCCCAAATCTGTATTTAACATGATTCCCTGTGCTTTATAGGCAAGTGACCATTTGAGAAGCGCTGGTATAGTAGACAGTTATATATACAAGTCTAATGCTCAAGGAAAAGCTAAAGATATAAAACTGGAAATAGCCCACAGGTGATGGTTAGATTATGACAATGGATGAGCTACCCAAGGAAGGTATATGGGGAGGAAATCAGGGGGCCCAAGATGTGACTTGGGAAAACACTAAGGCAGAAGTAGCAAGAAGGGTCAGCATTAGAGCCTGCCACTTGGCCTCCTGCCTAGAGCACATGGGAAGAACCTCAGACCTGTAGACAGCGTAGGTGTGGTATTCATTCAGGTAGTCAATACGGTCCTCCAGCTTGTTGCTGCGATGGCTCTTGTCAATGCTGAGGATAAAGAGGCTGATGTAGGCATCCAGAGAGAATTGGTACATGGGGTCGATGTGGCCCATATCGTTGAGCACGAAGAACAGGACCGATGCCCGCTGGGCACAAGGGCGATAAGCCTGAAGAGGAGGGGGGGGGGAGTCAGGGCCACAGAAGGGCCTGGCAAGAGGCAGGGGCTCAGGGAGGAAAGGGGCTTTAAGACAGCATAATTGGAGTTGCATCTTGATGGCTAACGGGGGGGCTGGGCTGGAGGGCACAGGTGTTCACCTCTCTGGCCAAGTCAATGTTGATCTCTGTGGTTTCACTGATCTCCAGCTGCTCGGTCACCTCAGTGGCAGTAATCTTGGAGGTCTGAAGGGCATTCACCAGCTGCAGGTCATCTAGCAGGGAGCCCGTGGCTTCGTTCAGCAGCCTGAAGGGAAGACAAGAAGTACATGGATGGAGGGGTTAGGAGTACTGGGTTGGGGGGGCAGGGATTCCATCAGCCCGCTGGGGTGCTAGTTGTCCCTGCTACTAGACCAGTGGAAGGGTGGGACAGAGGATGCAAAGTCTCACCGAAGGATCTCATCCTCCAGCTCCTTGAGCTTCCTCTTGCCAGCAGCAATATTGATGACTAGTGAATCCTTCTGCTCCTCCAGCTCAGGGCGCTCCTTCCGGACCACAATGCCCAGTAGTTGGGCCTCCAGGCCCTGGAAGCACCAGGACTCATGGTGAAAATCTCACTCCAGCGACTGTCACTCTTTTCAGCCTTTTACACCTCCCAAGCCCAGGATCTCTAGCTACCCAACACAATCGCAGACTTTTTGTAGATCCTGCTGAACTCTACAGCCCTGCCTGCTTTACCCTAGTTCAGTCTAGGCATCAGCCCCCACCCACCTGTTCTTTGACTGCAAAGTTGACAATAGTGGTCTTGGCTGAGGTCTCAGGGCTGTAGTGGGGGTTGGAGAGCTTGGTGGTGATGTAGAAACGGAAATTAGTATTGTATTCCACCTCCTTATCTCCAACGTGCATCAGCAACCGACCACCTGTACACACAGGAGGGTCAAGGACAAGGACTCCATGTGACCAGGTTCCCCAATCGGCATCCAGTGGCAGTGACTCAGACTGCCCTAATAGCCACAGCCTAGGGCTGCCTGAACAGAAGGACAGGTAAGTAGAGGACACAGTCCAAGGGCCAGCCCTTTCCTCCCCAGTGTCCTACTTGGCTGGTTTCTAGGATTTGTCACACTGTCCAAACCCACAATAAGACTGGACCCTAACCTATTTGAGCTACAGATTTGTTGAGCACAGGGTTGAGTGTGGGGTCCAGATATTCCTGCACGTTCTGGAGCAGCACTGGGTATCCAAACTGGATGGCCTTTTCCAGGATTCGAAGGTAATCTCTCATCTGCAGATCAATAATCTGGAGGCCCTAGAGAGCAAGGGGAAAAGATGGAAGAAATACTGAGGAATTCAAAGAAAAAAATGGCCCCAGAGGAGGAGGACCTCAGGAAGAGACAGGCTTGGGAAGAGATTCCAAGGGGACAAAAGCAGCACCCCCCTCCCCAGCCTTATACCTGGTTTCCTTCCATGTTCTTTATCCACTTCTGGGCCTGGGCCTGAGGATCAATCATTAGGGCCCACCTGAAGAAGGAAATGTCCGTCAAAAAACAGGTTCTGCCCTTACTCTTCCTTGTGTTCCCAGCAGCATCCTTACCTGTTGCCATGGGTGACAATGATGCCATTCTCAGTGGAGAAGGCATCTGAGGGCAACCCTTGGATGTTCCAGTCCCGCACTTTGGTAGGATTGGACAGGAAGTTAGCGAAGGTGAAGCGAGGTGAGCAAGGAACCTGAAACTCCCGAATCTGGGTAGGGAAGAGTCCCAAATTTCACCCTGGAGATCTGAGCCCAGCACCTCCTGCCCTTTCCCAATAACTCTTCTTACTCCCAAAGGGCCTGGTCTCAGAGCCCAAGATCTCACTCATCATGCTGGAGCCTCACCTTCCTGATCCAGATCTGGTTGACAATTTCATCCCGATAGTTGGTCAGGAAGGGTCCCAAGTAGGACAGGAAGGCAGCTGCTAGGAGACAGTCGCCCACCAGGTAGCCCAGGTCCTCCTCCAGGCCCTGAAAGACCGTAGGGGAGGTGTAAGCCTGCCTGGGCCCCCAGCATTGGGAAACACTTGGAATGCTTTGAAGGCATTTTCCCCTGGACGCTATCTAGATCAAAGAATTTCTTTTCCTCTCCTAACTCTTTGTGCCCTGAGAACTCTAACTTGGTTCTAATTATTTTTTAGTTCCCATCTTGGACAGCAATTCTGTTTACATTCCGGTGATAAGGCCTAAGCTTTTCATGAAGCCAGGAGCTCACTGAAGGTAGAGACAAGATGCCTCATGACTGTTTCTATCTGGTCAGTGTGCTATATAAAGGGTCCTCGTGTGTGCTTTCTAGCCCCACCTCAACACGGAAGCAGATCTCTAATGATACAAAACTCTTCCCTTCCACGCTTCTCACCAAATGTGAGGAAGGGGAGGGGAAAAACTCCCATTCCCCATTCTTGGATGTCCCTACACCCAGGTATCCCCATTTTTCCTGACTATTCCTCAACCTAAAGGGGATGGGAGCTCTTAGAACTAGTGGGCAAAGAGGAAGGAGAGCCAGGTGGTACAACTTATCTCACCTTTACTGTCTCCTCCCATCGGGCCTTCTCGCCAGCCAACCCAGACACCAACATCCCGGCTCGCTCCAGCTTCAGCTCCATTTCTTCAGACTTCTTGCGAAGCTCCTCCTTCTGTGCCAGCTTCTCATCATACTGTTTCTTCAGCATCTCCAGTTTCTCAGCCACCTGTGGGGAATCAGAATACAGGGCTTGAGGCCAGACTGTTCTGAGTTCAAATAACCAATCTGCTATTTTGTGGCTGTATGACCTTGGGTAAATTGATCTCTTTGAGCCTCAGTTTCCTCATGGGCAAAATAAGAATTATAACACCTACCCTATAGGGTGTTGTAAGGAGAAAACAAGATAAAATATGTGTGATAAGATGAATTTTTCTTTCCCTTCCCTCCACCACTCTTTCCTTGAGCCTGGAAACTACTTAGTAATGAAACTCAAGGCTGGGTAGGAGACCACCTCTTGTGGCATAATAAACCACACAAGGTATGCTGGCAAGAGAGGATCAGGTAGCACAAACATGACTGCCACTCCATGCCAGAGGTCATACCTAAGGTGGGACCATGGGAGAAGAAAAAGCTAGAAACGAACTCAGAAACTGCTGGACGGAGGAAGAGGGAGTCCACTCAAGGTAAAGGTCCTGGTCCAAGGTCACATATCAGAGATGGGAACCTGGGAAGAGCTTTGCCTACTAGAGAAGCCTCCCTCAATTCATTGCCACCCTATGGGCTCTGTTGAGGTTGGAATATATCACTCAAATCTGAAGTAGATAACTGAATGAGCCTCTTCCACGGCCCCATATGTGTGCCTGACTGGTGAACAATAATTGTGTCTGGGTACACACTGTCACCTGTCCTTTTCATGATAAAGTATATGAGGTTAGCATTACACTAAGTGCCTGGCACATAATATGCACATCATAAACATTAGTTCCCTATCCTGCTGCCATCCCCACTGGAAGAGGCAGCCTGCAAAAGTACAAAGTGTTCAGATCCTTGCCCTACTTTACTGAGTGAGCTTCATCTGGTTGTTGAAGGATAAATGTGGATTGTAGCACAATGCCTAGCACAGAGTAAGCAAGCAGTACCTGGGCCCAACCACTGAGGCTGATGGTATAGATAACTCTCTAAGAAATAGTCTTTAAAGCAAGTGGAGGTTCAAAATGTCATCTTCGAGTTACAGAACAGCTTATATAGGTCAACCAGTGGTAGTAATCTGTTAGAAGGTATTAACGTCTAAAGAAAGACAGTGTCACTCAGAAAGGGCGTGGTCAGCTGGGTCACCCAGAGGAAACTCTGGCTAGGGGATAGGGGCACCCTGGCACCCTCACGTGTGGGTTGGGTTTAATTTCAATGGAAGCCATGTATCTTTGCCGTATGACACCTGTCATCAGGTTCACGTGGCCTCCTTCCTGCACTGAGTCCTGATCATCAGCAACACTAATTATAATTTGGCTTCCCATGGAGATTTGTCTGTGGGGAGGCAGCCAGCCACTTGATGGTTATATATTTCCTTATTTATCTTGCCTGTGGTGTTGTCTTCATGGTTTTTATTTTTTATACAAGAAATATTCATATATGCACAGGGTTAAAACCCTAAGTAATGTAATAAAAGGAGGTATAATTGAAAAACAATAGTCCTCCACCCCATCTTTTCCACTTCCAGTCCCATTCTTCAGTACCAAATTATTCTTTAACTATGGTTTTCTTATTTCTTCTGGTAGTTAACTCCATATCTCTGATATTATGCTTATGCCACTATTTTTTTTTAAAGATTTTATTGGGGAATTGGGGGAGGGGAACAGCGCTGGGGAATCGGGGGAAGGGGAACAGACAAGTTGCTGTTGTTTTGTTCTTCAGTCTAGTTGTGGAGGTTGTTTGCTTCACTGGCCCAAGCTGGTACCATCATTGCACTCTTTCCGGGTGAGGCAGATCAGTCGCCGGCCTCTGGACGGCCGCTCACGGCGGCTGCTGGCCGCTCACGTTGGCTGCAGGCTACACATGGTAGCTTAGGGCAGCCCACTACAGCAGGGGACTGCAGCCTACACCATCACCAGCGACCCACTGCAGCCCAGCTCCAGGTCGAGCTGTTGTTCAGCATCTTAGCTGTAGAGGGCAGTGTCACTGGCCCCATATGTGGGATCCGAAACGGGGCCCTCTGGCATCCCAAGCCAGTTCTTAACCAACGCGCCACTTGGCCGGCCCTTATGCCACTAATTTTAATATATATTAATCTTTTGCAGTTTTTAAATTGTTGCAATTTTAATCTTTTTAATTAAAAATTATGAAAAATTTAAAACCTAGGAAAAAGAATAATATAATACCTATATTATATTATACTATCACATAGATTTAACAGTTGCTGACCTTTTGCTGTATTTATTTCATCTACTTGTTTTTCTGCCAAAGTACCTTAAATTACAAACTCATGAAATTACAAGCCTAAATACTTCATAATACATCTCTCTCTCTAAAAAAAAGGACATTCCCCCCCATAACACCATTACTACACCTAACATCTTTGTCTTTTTCAAAATTTTTTTCTTTTTTTGAATAGTGAATCAACATTCAAAAGGAAAAGCATATACAGTGAATGATCTGCTTTCCTCCCACTCTTGACCCAGTTCTCAGCCCCCAGCCCCTGCCTGAGAGGGAACCACTATCACCAATTTCTTGTGTAGCTTTCTAGACAGAGCTCATGCACATAGTCCATTAATTATAGAGAAAATACAAGCACTGTAAAGGTAGGGCATTGTTCACCACTGAATCCTTACACCTAGAATAGTGCCCAGCACATAATAAATATTTCCTGAATGGATGAATTTTTTCATAAAAATAAATGGTAACATACAACAACACTGTTCTCTACTATTTTTTACTTGTCTCCAAATCGGTTCTTGTTGAGCTGCCTCATTCTTTTTAAAAGCTGCAAAATAACCTTGTGTATGATTGAACCATTTTTCTATAACAAGTCTCCTACTGGTAGACATTTGTGTCTTTCCAATATTTTCTATTATTAATGCTGTAATGAATGTCCTCGTAGGGGCATAAGCACATCTTAATGCTATTTCTTTTTTATTTAAATTTTGTTTACTTTGTGAATAAGCAACTTAAAAATTCAAAAGGCATAGGGCATGAGAAGTCTTCTTCCCAACTCTGCTCCATCCACCCAGGTCCCTCCTCAAGGTAGCCAATGTGACCTGTTTCTTGAATATCTTTCCAGGGACATTCTCTACATGTACAGGTGTATTCTACACTGCTGTTTCCTGGTTTATCAATTCCAGACTCTTTCTACTGACTTTATGCCATGATAAATGAAGAGTTAATCCCTATACCTCCACACCACCATCCCTTTCTCTCTACTCCCAATAGTTTTAGTTCTTCTAGTTACCCTTATAACTTTAAATAACATATTGAACCCTCGCTTTATAACATCTACTACAAACACATTGTGCCTGATCTTTCTTTCACCTCCCCCACCTGCATCCACCTCCCAACATTTTTAGCTATGCTTTTATTTTTACATTGTCAAGGTTGATAACATCCCCACTCAGAAGCCACAAACAGTCTTCTGTTCTTTGCCTTTACGTTGATTATAAAGGTCGAATGCCATAAACAGCACCAATGTAATTATGATCTGGACTGGTGAGCTGCTTGTGGCTGAGGCACGTTCTACTAGGTCACTGTGCATGCCGAACTGGTTGTTAAATATTTTCCTGTTACACCTGATTGTGTGTTTTTTCTTTCAGAAATTCCTACTGGTTGGATTGTTGCTCTTATACCGCTCTTGCTTTTTCTGTTTTTGCTTTGTTTTTGTATTATATTCCTTGACTCTTTCTTCGCATCCTTCTATTGAATGTTATACTTTGATCATTTTTAAATTTGCCAGAATTCTTTCTTTTTCTGTTTGAATTTTTTCTCTTACAATCCTAGCTTTGTTTTGTGAATGTCATTTCTTCCTTAATCACTCTTTTATGATACCAATTTTTGGATTAGGTTTGCTTTTCAAGTTCTTCATTGTAGTCTGAATTATCTCTGTTTAGTTTTTCTTCTGGGGTCATGTTTTGCCCGATCTGATTGGTGAAATTGGGAAGAATAAACTGGGAATGCTCAACTGAGCTCAGGCCCTTTCCTTTTAGGGGTGAACACAAGTTCCACTCTGCCTGCCCCAGCAACGCCAAAAACTGGGTAAGTCTGTCTGAATATGGGGTCACTACTAGTGGAACCACTCACCCACAGATGTCAGCCACATTCTTCAACTTAGTCTTTAAAGGTGATATTTTGGCCTTTTGTTTTCTTAGTTTGTTTAGAACCCAGGCATAGAACAAGGCTGCTAGTTCTTGTATCCACTGAAGAATATATTTGCAGACCAGAAAACCCATTAAGAAGCTTTGGGTGGGGTTTGGGGTTTCCTGTGCAGACTGTAAGGTGTGGACAGGTGTTTTGACTTAGGTGATTTGTAGAGGCTCATGTTAGGCCCAGTGTGGTTGACTTTTAATTGCTGTCACCTGGGTGAAAGACTTTAAGCTGACCCTGCATTATTTTGACCTTGGCAGATGACTGGCTTTGTCCATAGGTGAATGGCTGTTTAAACAGAGGCAGGACTGTTTAAAGCAGGGCAGCTTCAAGGAAACAGGGGTTGGGCAAAAAAAAGATGTGGGCTGCAAGGATGGCCTTAACTAAGAGTAGGTGGGGGTCTCAGGATAAAGGCTGCTATAGTTACAACTCAGAAATGGCCTGATATTACTGACTAGGCTGAAGTGGGGTTAGATCATTTTTAGGCACTGATAGACATAACATTAGATTTGCAACTTTTAAACTGGCAAGGTATTAGGTTTTGTGTATACTATAGATTTTCGCTTTAAATGGTTATTGCCAGGCCAAGGTAGACAGCACTGGATCAGCTGTCCTGTTATTCAATTTTCTACTCCAGGCTAAGGAGGCAATTGTGGTGGCACTAATTTGAAATCCATGTAGCTTGTCCAAAGGCTTATGAAATGGAAATACTCCATTTTGGCTGAGATTCTAGGTGATACAGTTAGAGTAGTAGGCATGCAGGTATTATTACCTAAACCTTAAGGGAACATCCCTGAACAACTTGGGAGATTCAAAAGGGAGGGAAGCCAGGTCTTGAGACACAAATGGCAGAAGACTTATTCTCCACAAGGCCCTGGGGCACAGGCTTCAGAAGCATCAACAGCAGCTTCAGTTCAGGAATCTTCTGGAGGTAATTTTCTAGTTAGAATAACAATGGGGACAAGGTAAAAACCTTCCCAAAGAGGTAGTCTTCATAGACCTCAGAAATTCCACAAAGAGAGGCAGCAATACTAGCCACTGTAGAAAAGGACTGTCCATACCTGATCATAACACAGAGCAGGTAACCCTGAGCTCAAGATGGGAACTTAAATTAAAACGATATACATGGGGTTACCATTTGGGTGATGAAAAGTCTTGGACCTAGATAGTGGTGATGGCGGCACAACATGGTGAATGCACTTAAAGACACTGACTTGTTCACTTTAAAATGGTTACAATGTGCATTTTATCACAATAACCCCCCTCCAAAACAGAAGATATACATATGTGGATTTCCAATACCCCCAACACAGCAAATACTTATTGGCTGCATTATATCTCTTATGTTAATCTATTGCTGGAGGTTTCTCCCAGTTTAAGTTCACGGGTCATGGTTTCCAGATAACTGACATTCTGGTGAAGCTAAAAAGATTTTCTCCATGTATCCTCATTTCTGAAAATACCAATGAGTTTCTACTCTGGCCTTTGGGGCAATAATGACTGGTTTCTGGGAACATAATTGTACCTGGAAGTCCTGTGTGTCTTTTTAGCTCCTTGAATTCTTTTTTATTTTCAAGTGATGCTCATGAGAGACTTGATTTTGAACTAGTATAGCCTCTGAAGTCCTACAGGAACCACATCCATTTCCAGTGAGTGACAGCCCAGACTATAACATAAGGAAACTGAGACCCAGATCCTGAGAACCCCTCAGCTGAGACTGGGCAGAATAAGAAATTGGGGAGGATGGATTGGGGACTTTAAGAATCTTGGCTTCTAGATTTTTAACTCACGAAAGCAAGATAATTTTATTTCAGGTTTTAATTTATTTGCACTTTAGTTTGCAAAGAGATTTAATCTTTGAAATTTAATTTCTCCCTGGGGTTTATATTCAAATTTGTGGAATTTCTATGTATTGCTATTACTGTAACATTTTAATGCTGTCATTTAATCTCACTGCATAACTTCTAATATACTATTTTGGACAATGTGACATATTTGGAGTGGGAAACAGACAAAAAAGTGAATTCTCAACCCTGAGTATACAATTGCCTTGAAGTAGATTAAAATTCTGTTCTGACCCATTTCGGAGCCTTCTGGGGCAATTTCTAAGCTGGTGGACCATAACCCTTGCTGCATGTCAGAATCCAGCCTGTGGAAAATATATTTTCAGGGCCCCTAACAAGTGAATAATGGTTAAAACGCTCCAGTCAGGCTTTGGATTGATATGCAATATAGTTGGGTTCGGGGTCTCTTTTCAGACCTTGGGAGCCTAGAGCTATGTACAGACTTTCCTACCTCTGGCTGGCTCTGACAGGGAAGCTTTCAAAATGCTGATTTCCAGACTCTGAGTACCAGAGATTCGTACTTAGATGGCCTGGGGTGGAGCCCAGCATCAGCACCATGCCCTCTGCAAGTGGGTGGATAAGTGTGCCTAGTTTCAAGGTTCTGTTAAAACGTGCATTTGGGGGGCAGCCGGTTAGCTCAGTTGGTTAGAACGCAGTGCTTATAACACCAAGGTTGCCGGTTTGACCCCCACATGGGCCACGAGATGCACCCTCCAAAACTAGATTGAAACAACTATTTGACTTGGAGCTGATGGGTCCTGGAAAAACACACTGTAACACACTGTTCCCCAATAAAAAAATAATAAAAAGGTGCATTTGGCTTTTATACATCACTGCCTTTATCAGTAACAAAAGAGAAATTCCAGTTCCCTGTCTGCTTACCCTTATCAATTAGGAGTTCTCAAGGGGCCTAACTTTGGGTGCTCTGTAAATGTTTGTCAAAGTGTCAAAGTGACAACTGTTTGTCAATGTCAAAGTGCATGACATTGTTGGCAGCTGACCCCCGAGTTCCCATTTTTCACATGTGAAGGAAACAACCCCTAATTATTTGGCCCAGGATGATTCATCCAGGGGTGAGAAAACTTTCCAAATGGGTCACCACACCTGTGATTATCCACACTTGAAAAACAGAGAGTAAAAGAGGGAAGGTTTCGTGAGAGGTTGGGAGGCTACAATGGCTGCAGGGATGGGGTAACGGAGGAACGTATGCACACAGAAGCCCACTTGCCCCAGCTGGGTTAATTCTGCACAAACAGAATCAGAAGAGGCCTTAAGGGCAGCTTCACTCCTGACAGTAAAGATGCTGCAGCAAGAAAAGACCAGATGAACCATGGTGGCAATGGGATTGAAGTCAGGAAATGTGGGTTTTAGCCCAGGTCTGTCAGTAATGAGCAAGTCACTTAATCTCACTAAACCTCGAGCTCTTCATCTGATTTGACGAGATCAGACCCGGCTGTTCTCCATAGTTGGTTTTGGTTAAAACATTTTGAAACAGTATGACCAGCTTCAGTTATATAAAATTCTTAAACTTCTATGTAATTAAAGACAGCACCAACAAAGTGAAGACCAAAGATCAAAAAATTGAAAACAATGAATACATCCATCAAAAGGAAATGGTTAAATAAGTGATGGTATAGCCATTCACTGGAATAGCATTCAGTGGTAAAAAGGAAGCAGAAACTTGTTAAGTACCAAAATGGAACAATCTTCAACATATAGGTAAATAAGATAGGAAGGTGCAGAACAATGTGTATAATGTAAAAAATCAAATAAAAGCATAGAGCACCCCAGATGGATAAACAAGATTTTGTAATATTGGTAGCTTTCAAGAGAGGGAAGCTGGTGGCTAGAAAGCAGAAGGTGGGAGGCAACCTTCTTACTGGATATTCTTTTGTACCTTTTGAATTTCAAGCCATGTGATTGTATTACCTATTAAATTTATAGAAAAAATTAAATGATAGACTAGAAGAATTTTGAACTCTTAGTAGTAGCATTTTACCTTCTGCCTTATTTAAGAGTTATTTGTGCACATACCAAATACCTTCTGGGTTGTCTAGCCTGCTCATAATAAATAACCACTCTGCTCAAAGATGACCTGTCCCCCCAAGTATTTGCTCAGACACCCACACATTCTTCCTTGTCCACAGCAGTGATGTTGACACTCTTGCCCTATTCCGTCCTATCCCCCCTGCCAGCGAAGACCGATCTGCCACACAGATTTCGTCAGTTAACATCTCAGGGCCCATCTCCAAAGGCCACGACAGAGATGGCCAGCTCCCAAGTCATCTTGCCAAGGGCTCCTCGGGGACAGTGCCCTCTGTGCCTTTGTAACCTTTTGCAATCAGCTTAGCTTTCTGAGCCAGAGGCAGTCCATCTAAACAGGGAATAGCATGAGAGTCAGACAGGACTAGAAGGGCGAGGGGACAGGACTAGAAGGGATAGGGGGGAAAAATTAGATGGGAAGAGATGAATGGTCACAAAGCATCCTGGAAATTAGGAAGAGGGGCCACTGCAGAAAGGACTGGCATCAGGCTTACCTCCCGCAGCTTCTCCTGGGCTTCAGCCAGTGCTGCTTGCTTCTCCTGAAGTTGGGCCAACGCAGCATTCATTCGGATCCGCTTGGGCTCCACCACCCGATACAGCCGCCCGTACATCTGCACAGAGACACCCAGGCTGTGGGGTTGCCCACCCACCCATTCACCCGCCAGCCATTCTTCCTTCCCACCTGGGTCTTCCATCCCCCCAGCTTTCTCCTGTGTGCATTGCCCTCTTCACAGGCCTGCCTCTGCTCCACCACCCCACCACCCCCGCACCCCACCACTGCTTACCTCCATGGCCCGTACCCACATGCAGAGGGACTTGGCAGCAAGGGAGACACGGCCGATGATGTCAGGCTGGAAGTCGGGCTGGGCACAGTAGGCCCCGATCTTCTTCAGAACCTTATCTGATATGTTGTCTTTATCAAAGTTGATCAGTGATTTAATGAAGTTCTGTTCCCCTGTGGGATGAAAATTGGGGGCCTCAGCCAGAAGGCCTAACCACCCACTCTGTGTCCAGGTTTCACCTTCACTGCTTAGGCATAGCCATGTTTCTCCTGGGCTCAGTTCCCAAGGCCAGAATATCTGACTTCCACCCGAATTCCTTCCGCTGACCTTGCTCTTTTCTCTAGAACCTCGAAGTCCCCAGGGCCCTCCACAATCTTCCCAGCCTCATCTCCCATCACTTACCTTGAACACTCTCACCTGAACCACCCCATACATCACTTTTTCAGGCTTGCAGGTTATATTGTCTCAAGGGAACTCAAAGCAGACAAAAACCACAAGAATAAAACAGAAAGACTCTTGTTTTCCATTTTCTGATTCTTGTCCTTTTTAGGGGGAGGATGGGGGGGCAGGCGGCAAAGGCATCCCTGCCCTTGGAGTATGAGATATATTTCTATATCTTTATTACAATTTCTCCCCCCCTAGCCCCCGGTTTTCTTTTGCTTAAATTAAGATGAGTCGTTTTTCTGTTACTTATAACCAAAGAATATTAACTGATATTTGTCTTTTCTTTCCTACTAGGCTCTATGTTCTTAAGAGTCAGTACAATGCCTCATTCATTTCTGTCTCTCAGAGTGCCTGACACACAGCAAATGATTAATAATAAATGTTAAGTGAATTGATGTTAATTATCTCTTGGTCCTCTAGCTTACCTAGCTGCCTCTTGGCCTCTGCCCACGTGGGCTCATTGCCTCGAAGAATCATGACTGCCTGCATTACTATCTCCACTTGGGCAGGGGGCCGTCCATAAGACTTGATCTCTCCTATATCCTTCTTGTTCAGAGACTCCAGGGCCTGGGAAAAGGGATTTACTTAGGAAGCAGCAGGAGTTAACTCAGGGTGCAAGACAGGTCCTTCATGGAGACAGGACCCAGCTGAGGTACCCCCTCTTCCCACAACCCCAGGGACTTTGAGGACAAAGAAGCCCAGCCCCATTCCCTTCCCTGGGCCTTCCCACTGTGATACCCGCATGGCCTCTTCCAGGGCTGGCAATGCCTCTTCTAGATCCTTCTGGGCATTGTCAGCCAGTGCTTTGCACTTCACTTCCTCAATTGCAATCTTCTCACTATTGGCTGTGACGGCCTTGGAATAAAAAGAGGAAGAAGGTTTTGTCTTCACCTTGGACAAAGGTGGGGGTGACAGTGTTGGTGTTAAGGAGGAAAGATAAAGGTAAAGAAAATTTGAGGAGTGGAATGTGCATCCCCTGATGCAGTAACTGATGGGGCCCTGGAAGCCTCTGCCCAGTGGATGCTGATACTAGGTGGGCATGAGGGGCAGAACGATTGTGGATCCCCCCACCTTCTGCTGCTCATCTGCTTCCCGCTTCTGCTGCACAATGATGACCAGGTATTCCTCACACTGTTTCTGGAACTCAGCCACCTTTTTCTTGGCATCCTCCAGCTCCAGTGACATCACTTCCACCTTTTCTCTTGTTTCATCAATCTTAAACAATCCTGTCCGCAGCTTATTGGCCTGGTCAAACAGTTCCTGCCGCTTCTCTGCCAGCAACCTGGGGGACAAAGTAGAATACGGTGCCTGGAGAGGCTGGGCTCCTAGAAAGGAAAGTGCCCTAGAAAGTCTCCCTTCCCAGTATGTCTCAGGTCCCTGTATTCCTTTCTGTTGCCACCATTACCCTTGTCAGTTTTTTATCATTTCCTGCCTGGATGGATCATTTCCAACTGCTTCCTAATTTGTCTTGGTGCTTCCAGACTCTCATCTCTCTGATTTATTCTACACACGACTGTCAATATCAGCTTGCTAGACACTGTTTTCATCACACCACTTCCCTACTTGAGAATCTTCCACTGTTCCCTACTGTGTAGCAGGCAGGGGTGCTGCAGTGAAACAAAAAACACAAACCTGTCCTAAGGGGGTGGCCGTCCCTTGTCTCCAGCCTATCTTTTTCATGTGGGAATGAATGTGGGCTCAGCATTGCCAAAATTTCTGATTTTTAGAGAGAAGCTAGAAATCTGGATTTTTCTTAGGCTCCCAAGTTTTAATTGTTGGTGACTCATTCAAAAAGTTTTAACATTATACAAGCCCCCCCAAAAAATGTCTATGCAGGATTTTTTTCCAGACAAAATAGGAAAATGATTTACAGGGCTTAGCATGATGACCAGCAAATAGTAAATAGACTGTAAGCCTATGACCCAAGGAAGGCAAAGACTTAATTTTGTTTACTGGTATATTGTGAGTATCTAGAATAGTGCCTGGCACAAAGTAGATCGGCTCAAAAAATGCATATTAAATAAATAAATGTTAACTATTATTATTATTACCAATAGCTTTTTCTTCATCTTGATTAAAATATTGAGTCCAATAAATGAGGTTGGTTTTTTTTTACATTTCTCTTATATCCTTCAAAGCAAATTATTTTTGTGTTATGCACATCAAAAAGATACAACTTAATGAATAAATATATAATTGTTGGGAATGGTGGAAAGTCTAGAAATGTTAAAAGTAGAGAGTAGAGGACTGAGTGTGTATACCATGGGTATATATGGCAGTGTCATCATTGTGTTGTGGTTGGAAAAAGAAACATCATTCCAAAAAAATAAAGACAGAAAGAGTGCGGAGAGGGGTCATTGCCAGAGGGCTCTAGAGATCGCCACACCCCCTAAAAGGCCCATCCCTCTTTTATTAACTTCTTGGGCAAAATTAAGACCCCTTCCATCTCTGCCATTCCACATCAGAACCTGGGTCCTTGAGCCAGTTCCCTTGGCTAGCTCCTGGATATTTTCCATTATATCATTTCCCCAATTGTACTCAAAAGACACCAAGCTCCCTGGCCCTCCACATCCCCTACTCTTTTCTTCATACTTCTTATATCCAGACACAAGTTCCAGGTAGTTGGTGGGTGTGACGTAGTTGTGTCTTCGCAGTTCCAGCAGCATCTTCTGAGAATACTGAGCCACTGACCAGTGCATGGTGACAAAGATCTTGGCCACCTTCCTGTGGATCTGAGGCCAATGGATAAAGGATGTAGGACAGAGAGAATGAAGGAAGACCGAGAACAGAAATGGAGGAAAGCTCAGGGGGTGCAGAAAAAGATGGGGACGAGGGTCTCACATTCTCCTGAGTTCCCAGGTCCACTCCCATAAGATACTTTTCAGCCACCTCTAGCAGGGCCTCACTGGGCCACTCCGAGAACCAGTTGATGGTTGTGCAGTTCACCAAGGCTGGGTATTGACGGATCCAGTTCCTGGTGAAGGGTTTTAAGAGGCAGTTAAGTCCATTCACGGACTCAGCCTCCAACTACTGGCTTTGTCTCAGGTCCACAGGCTTTCCAGGAGCCTAAGTGCCCCATCCTCATACTCCTGTATCTCCTTGTCCAGATTCTGCTTCCCTCAGAACTAGTTCACTATAGTATTTAGAAAGAGGTCCTGGGATCAGAAAGACCTGGTTGCGCATCTGCTAGGTGTGGATCTTGGGCAAGTGATCTAACCTTTTGAACATCACTTTCCTCATCTCTAAAATGGGAATAACAAAACTAACTAGAGTTATTAGGGACTCAGTGAGGTGACACAGGTAAAATACTTAGTACAACACCTGGTACATGGTAAATATACCATATATCATAACTATAAAAAAAATAAACAAAACGGTAACCCAAATTGCCTCTCCGTGTAAGTTCTCTGTCCTACTCCTACTTTCTGATTCCCTTAAAAATCTAGCCATACAAAGAATGGACAAACAACATGTGATTTATACATACAATTGAATATTATTCAGCCTTAAAAAGGAAGGAAATGCTGGCATATGCTACAATACGGATGAACCTTGAGGACATGATGCTAAATGAACTAAGCAAGTCACAAAAAGACAAATGCTGTATGATTCTACTTATATGAGAAACCTAGAGTGGTCACATATAGAAATAGAAAATAGAATGGTAGTTGCTAGGGGCTGGGGGGTGGAGGAAATGGGGAGTTATTCAGCGGGTATAGTTTCAGTTCTGCAAGATGAGAAAGTTCTAGAGATGTGTGTACAACAATGAATATGCTTAACACTACTGCGCTGTACACTTAAAAATGGTTAATATGGTAAATTTTATGTTATGTGTTTCTTACCACAATTAAAACTTTAAAAACAACTCCCCTCCCCCCACCTCCCCCCAACATACACACAAAACAATCTAGTCATACTAAAAGGGAGTGGACAACTCCTCTGTAAGTAGCAGGAGCTTCCTGAAAGAAGGCCAGGTCTATGGAAAGGAGATGGGGTGTTCAGGATATAGACACTAGCCCATGGGACCACTCACAGAAGGCATGGGAGGCCAAAAGAGGGGAGGAGGACCCCTGTGGAGAGTGCTGGGCTACCACAGAGAGGGAGAGAGAAGGCTATAAACAGGAGTTACCTGAAGGGGTCGCCCACAGGGCTGAGGCAGAGAACGATGTGCAGGTTGTTGCGCACGCGCTCAATGAGGTAGGCAAAGAGGCTATCTGAGGACTCCGACACCTGCTCTGCTCGGGCCTGCTCTATGATGTGCGTCTGAATCTGCACAGAAGCCACAGAGTCAGAGGGTGGCAGTTTCAATGGCAGAACCAGAGGGGGCAGCAGGTGAGGCTGAGCTGACAAGGTATGGGTTTTAAAGCAGCTCCACCCAATAGGGTCCCTTGAGGGAAGAGGACCAGCTCTTCCACCTAATGGGGGGATGGACACAGGGGGTTTCACAGTAATATATTCTGGAATCTGCTTCTTCAGGTGTTAGTCAGGAAGTCCAAAGAACCAACTGGTCGAGGGCATGGAAGGAATCATACCTCTTCAAATTCATCAGTCTTGTAGAGATTAGGGACCTCGCCTGAGCTGAGGATGTTGTTAATGTCCTCTAGGAATGATTCATCAGCAATCTGGGTGTCCACAAAAAGGAAGGACGTGGCCTTGAGTTCTACTCCAGCCTGGTGGTACAGACGCTTGATATCTGGGTCAGATAAGGGAAGGAGAAAGAGGGGACTGACAGACTCTTCAGATTCACTAGCCTGTCCTCTATTCCTCTCCTGAGATTTAGGCACCCTCACCCAGACTGCAACACACACACAACACCATGCTATACCCCACATGGGCCTGGCACGGCTCACTATCTGGCTTCCATCTCACCTCTCTCTTGTCATCACAGGAAGTTCAGCATCTGATCTTTCACTCCTAACCCCAAACCCACCCCTGTTTCAGAAACTCAGCTGTACCTTCTCGGAACTCCTGTTTCCGGTAATGTTTGGTGACTTCGATCTGGAAGGTGATGTACTCGCAGATGGATGAAGCCAAGCGGGCAAGACTCTGGCGCCCACTGCCCCCAATGCCCACCAAGAGCATGTTGCCCCGAGGTTGTCCAATAACCCGCACAATCCGTGTGACTGAGGGTTGAGGGTGGGGAATGAGGGCAATGAGTTGGCTGAGCAACCTCAGGGGACCTCCAGGCCCTAGGACTGGGATCCCTGAAACTGAAGTAGAGGGACCAAGAGGGGTGGGAAGAGGCTAAGGCCTGAAGCCCTGGTGGCAATTCAACTTTTAATCTCCACCATGTCTGTTAAACACAACTATCAAGGAAAAGCCCCACCCATTGCCACAAGGGCATCTGGGGCCAGGGAGGAAGGTAACTTCCAGGATTTGATTTGAAAGATTTGGGAGAGACCTGAGAAGGGATCTGTATTTCCTTGGAAATACCCCATAATTGGGACACTGAGAAGGGGGTGGGATTAGGGAGTGCTCACTGTGTTCAATAGCCTCTCGGAAGAGCACCAACTGCATTGGCACAACAGCAGGTGACAGATTGTATTCATTTAGAGCTGTTTCCATGGCTGTCTTCAGTGCTGTCAGATCAGTTAGGTCTTCATACACCTTGGGCTCCCTCAGGAAGTCCCCTGGGCCATGGGAAGAGGGGTCAGAACCTCAAACGCCTGGTTTTCCCCAGACTTCTGCAAAGGGCCCTAAGCATCAGGACTCCATGCCCTGACCCTCCTTCTAACCCATCTCCGAAGAGTCCCCAGCCTACAGTAGCCACAGCTCCCAGCTCACCAAAGATAGGAGAACGTTTGTTGGGACAAAGATTATGAAATGTGAGGTCAAAGAAGGAGCCAAGTTTGTCACTTAAGATGGCCACAAAGGCTTCCATGTCTGCCGCATCAACCAGTCGGTCAGAGAAGACTCTGTTGGGAGGGAGTTGAGATGAGATCTGGGAATAAGAAGGAGAATGGCCCTGGGGAAGGAAGCATCAGGGAGGGGTGGAGGCCGGACTTGGAGCAAGGCTGCAGAAGCCTGGATCTGGTGGGGCACAGGCATCTCACCTGAAACATTCATGGATCCAGAGCCTTGTGATACTGGACTTGGTGTCGTGGAAGTCCTTGTTGGCTCTAAGCATGCCCTGGAACACCTGGGGAAGGGGTGTGGCTAGTGGAATGGAGAGAGGGAAGAGATTCCCTCTAGAAATTTTAGTAAGGCCAGAGAATGAGGCATTCTAGGATGGAGGTGATTTGGGGTGTGTGGAATGCTACTGAGGCATGTGAGGAGAAGAGAATGCCTGTAAGGAGGCTGTGCTAGGCAAAAGGGGCAAGGTCAGACGAATTTCACCTTGGAGATGTCTCGAAGGTTGAAAAGGTAGTGGATCTTGGCAGGTGTGGGTAGGAAGCGCTGGACCACAGTGTTGTACACCTCTAAGGTGGCCTCAGTCACCACATTCCCAATGGGCTTCACCTCTTCCTCAAAGTCCTGAAGCTTCTGATTAATCATGGTGCCGAATATTCGGATGACCTGGGACTCCTAGAAACAGGCCCTCAGATTCACTTTCACAGGCTCCTGGCCTTTCAGCCAGGTCTGGGATGAGGGTGAGGTGAGTGAAGAAGCACTCGTCTTGGGGGCAGATTTTAAGGGGCACCAAAAACCCTCAGAAATCAAGAGAAATAACATTTTAATGCAATATTTAAAAATCAAAATTAATGCAAACTATCCATGATGAACAATATGAACATTCTAAATAAAGATCAGTATTATTGATTTTTCTTTTGGCCTCCGGTTCCAATATGGCTCAGCACAATACTGTGCCAATCTTATATTTATTTAAAGTTTTGGTATTTTGTTCATGAATTTTTGGCCTCAATTTTTAAAAAATATATTGCATTAAAACGTTATTTATCTTGATTACAGAATTTTGTTGGCACATCTGAGTGCCTCACTCATGTCATCCTAATTCTGGCATTGCTCTGAGCGCTCAGTCTTGTAGGATTTACTTTCCTTAGCTCATTTGGGCCCCCCTGCATTCTCCACCCACTGGGATGATAAGGCTTTACATTCCAGAGCCAGCAAGCTACACTTTCATCCTGTGGCACCCCTAGCTGAGGAGAAGCAAAGGCTCCTATGGCTAGCAGTCTCTCCTCCATATATTATAGCTCCATGTATGCAATTCTACTCAAGGGTTCCTTGGCCCCACTCCTTGATCTGCCCCCTCATTTTCTGGGACACAATTGGTTTTGCCTTCTACAGTACCCCCCCTACCAGCCCCATTTGCCCTCACTGTGGGAAAGGTCATGTTGATGATGTTGAAGCGACTCTGCAGCCTTGGGGAGATGACAGTCCGTCCACCCCCGGGAGGGCCCATTGCAGCCATCAGGAACATGTCCTGGAGAGCAAAGACAAGATGGGGCAGAGAGACAGGTGGGAAGAGGGGATGAGAGGAGGCACAGAAACAGGGAGGATGTGAAAGTAGCCAGGAGGAAGAGAGTACAAGAAGGGACAAATGAGAAGAGGGAAGGGGACAGAATGAGCAGGAAGAAACATGGAGTAATGGGGGCAGGGAAAGACGAAGAGAAGAA
>NW_017731807.1:1586604-1590052 GCF_001890085.2 Hipposideros armiger
CCCCAATTCCCCAATAAAAATCTTTAAAAAAAGCAACCCAACATCTAATTACATCTTCTAGACTTTCTTTTTCCTTTTATTTTTTAAGCCTCCAACTTTTTTTTTAATGTATATATCTATCCATGTGTGCGCGTGTATGTGTGCTTTTTCTCAGAAACATATAAATATATAATTATTAGTGAGCTTTAGGCCCTGAGTGCCTGATAGATGGGCACCCCAGAAATCAGGATAGAATGGTTGCTGCCCCTTGACTCAGGAAAAAAAACAAGCAAGATGCTCAGAGCCCCATGGGAGAAGAGCCAGGCCTGAAAGGAAATGCCTAGATCCTGGTTGGGGAGTAGAGAACTGATACAACAGGGATGGTTACTGCAACAACGGGAGGCAGAGAAGGCCTAGAAAGGAGAACATACAGACCATGGGCACCTAGAAAGTTCTTAATGGCATCAGGGTTGGCATGTGAGTGAAGTATAAGAGGCCTGGAAAAGGAATGGAAGTTAGAGGACAGGATCCTTTGGTCACAAAGCACAGGGCAGTGTCAATGAGGTGAGTTAGTAATAGGAATTGATAACTTAGGAGCCTGTTATCTCTGTCCTGAGAAAGGCAGGATACTCCTGTGTGGAGAGAAATATAGGATTATAGTATTCTATCCCAGCCTTCCACTGGAGGGGGGACTGAATTTATCATAGGTGCAAACAAAGAACAAATTCCCTGGATGCTTACTCGAATGTACTTGATGGTCTGCTTTGTACGATCATACCAGAAGCCGTAGTCAATCCAGAGACGAATCAGCTCCAGGGGTGGCTGGGACCCAAAAGTGTCCTTAGCTGGCATATTTAGGTCATCCATAAAGGTGATCATGCGTTTGCCCCCAGCTGGCACATAGACACCCTTGGTTCGCTTTTCCACCCTGCTCTCAATGATGCTCTGCACATTATTGGATGTGGTCTGGTGAAAAAGGTACAGAATGAATGTCTGGGCCCCCAAGAGAAATATGGAGATAGAGAGAAGTGTCAATCAGGTACTTGAATCCCAAGGAGAGCAGAAGGCAGGGAGAGAGTGGGGAGCAGGCAGTCTGACCCCTGGGTCCTATAACGCACCTGTGCAGACATGTTGACAGTGAGCACTGACCACTGGCTGGAGGGCAAGGACTGTAGGACACTCTGGGCAATAGAGGTCTTCCCAGTCCCCACGGGACCCACCAGCAGGACAGGATTCTGGTTGACCACCAAGGCACTCACTAGGTGGTTGTAACGAACAGTGTCAACAGTGGGCACCATGATCTTATAGAAAGGGAAACTAGGGAGGAAAAAGAATTGTGTCTCAAGGATCATTGGCCTACTCATTTTTAACTCCCCCTTCATTCTGCCTCCCAGAGTTTATCTTCCTCTGGCATCACCACTCTCTAATCGCCAACCCTGCCTCCTGTGGGGCCTGGGAATCAGGCATTTTCCTTAGGAACCTGTTCCATTTCCTCTCGATCTCATTTGTTATACTCAAGCGTCATCTCTGCTCTGGGATCCACCCTCTCCTTTCTATAGCTCACTTTTTCTTCTAGACCCCAGCTCTCTCGCCATATCTCCCACCAGCAGCAGCCCCAAGTCCAATCCACCCTGCCCCCCAAGGGCCTGGCTCTCACTTTGAAGGGTAGCGCCAACTCTTAGGGAGCTTATCCTCAAATGATGTCCAACATCTCATCTTGGGGTCCACAAAATACTCATACACTGTGTCCTGAGGAGGGAATGTGTGTCAGGTTGCCAAAGCCTTTCTTTAGTTCTCCCCAGCCCAGAAAAAGTGCTCACAGACCACTGGTGAAAGAAAGCAAGCTGGGCTGGCAGGCTGAAACTCAAGAAGAGTCTGAGGATCAGGGATACAGGTGCGTTCTGGAAAAGCAGGGAAAATAGGACGGCTGGGTTCGGGGCCCCTGACCTTATTGGGAAAAGAGCCCTCCATCTCTCGGAGGCAACTGTCGATCTTCTTTCGGCCCTCCTCATCCACAGAGGCACACACAGACCAGATCATGCTGAACACAAATGTCAACTCTACCATAGAAACATAGTTTTCACCATCAGCTGGGTTCACCTGGATGAAAAAAGAGAAGGAAAAATACCCTAAATCTGTAAGAGATGGAGGGATCTGCTTTGGCAGGTCATCACAAAGTCTTAGTTAGAGTTTCCCTCCCTCCCTGGTTCTGTTTGGAAAACTATCTGGGTGTAGGTAAACCTAAATCTAAAACATTTAGATAAATCTGAAACTTCTTGTAGCCCAGTGGTGTTCCTGAGTTTCTTCTCTACTAAGACACAGCAGGGATCCAGCCACACCATGTCTACCCTGAATAAGCACCCACAGGTGCTCAAGAAGACAAGTCCATGGACATTTGTGGTGACTTCTTTGTAACTGCAAAAAATGGAGATGACCTATATGTTCACCAGTAGAGGAATGGAAAAATAAAATGTCGTGTTCCACCATGGAATAGTATATAGCTGTTAAAAGCAATGAAACTTATCTAAATGTAGCAGTGTAGAACTCAAAAACATATTGTTGGTTTAATAAGCATATTACAAGTGTGGTATATAGCACAATACATTTTTTATTTTATTTGTTTGTTTATTTATTTTTTAAGCACACCAGGACCAACGATCACCAGCTGCCCAGGCACCAAAAAATCATGCTTCTGAAATCTCTTGATGTCAATTTTACATGCCGAGCAATCAAGCAACCCTGCGTGCGCCACTCGTGGCAGAAGCCCTTTTTTTGCATGATACATTTTTTAAATCCCACATTTTCTATAGATACCTATGGGTGTATTTTTGAAAGTCCTGGAATGACACATACGAACATACTACAACAGTTATTTGTGTGGAGAGGAGAGTAGACCAGGCCCGGGAGGGCAGAGGTAATCAAAAATGACTTTAGCTTTGTATGAAAATTTGTAATTTTTTGAAAGGAAACTAGATTTAACTGTTACTTGAGTAATTAAAAATTAAAAATTTAAATGTACCAACTTAATAGCAGAAATAGCATGTTTTAGAGCTCAGGCCCTCAACCTCCAATCCAGAGGGCACATACAGATGCTGTTCTTTGATAAGGTGCATGGTGCACATGGGGCTGTGCAAACTCCACTGGAATCCTCGGGGAAAATAACCAACAGATGGCTAACTCAGCATCATTTGTATCATCTCTAACCTACTATGTGAAACAGTCACAGGCCCATGGGTGGGGAGCTCTTGAGGATGGGTTCTGAATTAAGATACCTAAAATTGCAGGTAATGTGATATATCGGATGCTGCCCAATCCAGAATATTGTGCTTGGTCTTAGAATATAGGTGGGAAATTGTGTCGAGACTGTATTGTCTACCATATTCAATCTAGAATCCTTAGCCTGTCCTTCCAGCTCACCCCAACACACAAAACATCTCACCATCCTCTTCTGGGGAGGTCTCTGCTATAC
>NW_017731807.1:1590422-1596877 GCF_001890085.2 Hipposideros armiger
CTGACTCTCTCATGTCTCTGTTTTTGTGAAGGCCATTCTCTTTACCAAGAATGCCCTCCCCACTTTGTTCTGTTCATCAGTGTTCCTCCCCCTCAGCTCAGCCCCTTCCCCGGCCAGTCCTCCTCAGCACCTGGTTGCCAACAACACTATATTATTGTCCTTTTTTCATGTTACTTTGAATGTTCATCTACATAGTTTTAATTTACATTAATTATACCAGGAATGACATATACTGGTATAGATCTTAATTGTTATATAATTTTATATTAACAGTTAGTTATCTGGCAATGTCTTTAAAAACAATACAAACCATTTCTAGGCAGTGATTTACCTAATCTCAACAGCAAAATATCCAACTTTGGTCCTTACTCTATAATTCTAACTGAACAAAATTTCTTCTTAAATATCAATTAACCTGAAATTTTCTAAAACCCCTCATCAGATTAGGTTGGGAGCTCCTTCCAGTAGAAATATCCCAAGGCATCACATATACCAAGGCTTAATATTTATTTTTTGAAAGGATAGAGAAATGAGGAACCAAATGAACTTTCTCCAGTTCCCAAAATATAAGTAGGAAATTACAGTGAGACCCATTGTATACAATATCCAATTTAGAGATCTTAGTTTGGCCTTCCATTGCGTATGCACAGTCACCACATGTGGACACTCACCCCTCACTGCCTCCATGGCCGGTGAGGTCTCCCCTTGTAGTCTCTGCTCCACTCAAGCCAGGTGTTCAAATTGTGTCTCAGACACACAATTTCCCTGAAGTTGTCCCTGGGAGGTCATGAGCCCTTTCTGCCTGACCCTGCTCTGGTCCCTCTTACCCCATTCTCTGGCGTGGCCAGGGCCGAGTACAGCTTGCAGAGGGAGATGATTCCACTATATTCAGGGAGGGGCACCGGCTCGTTGCAGTTATCCTTCTTGAAGGTCAGCAGCTTGTTGATGAATTTTTCGAACATGCGTTGAAGGGGTTCTACCTCGGTCTGGAATTAAATATGAAGGGGCCCTTTATTCATTCTTGTGTCCCATAGGCCACTCTGGTTATCCTCCCACTCCTCAATTGCCTTCATACCTTTGGCCTCTTCTCTAGCCATGACTGAACATAGGTCTTCCAGCCCAGGTCAGCGTAGTCAGTGTACACCATCCCACAGCGAGACACGGTGGCTGGAGAGGCCATGGCCAAGTTTTCCACTTCGAACAGGAGAGACACCTAAGGATATACTTTGTCAAAACCTTGTATTTTCCTCCACCCTGCCCCAAACTCTGATGTCCCAAGGTGTCCTACCAAGTACCAAGTGTGGCAGGATGAATAAAGACCTAAGGTTTACAAGTGATTTGCTTGTTAAAAGAAATTAGAGCCTAGTCAAGGTTATCTTTATGAAAAATCACTTTCTTGTTCACATAGTTTGAGTGGACGGAAAAGGGAGGACTTTACAGTCCGTGAATTCATAATGCCAGGTCCATAAGTTAAGGTCCTCCCTCCTATGTCAGTAGAAATGAGCCTCAGGAGGGGTCCCTCAATTTATACAGTGCTTCCTGATACACAAGTTACTTTTCTTTACAATAGTTCTCCATATCCACGGTAGACAGGCAACAGCTTCCCCTGAATCCAGGCATCCTCCTCCTCAGCTCTCTCCTATAGAACTTCCTCTTCTCTTAGGATCCCCCTGCTCTTCCCCTTAGCCCTGCCTCATGCCCTCCAGTTTCTACTTCTGCAGGGCCTCGGTAGTCAGAGCACCCCTGTACCTGCTCAGGCATCGCAATCCGCTCTCCATTGATGAGGGTCAATACTTTGTTATCATCCATGACGGAGTTCATGCTCTCAATCCACAGTGTGTCAACAGGGCCATCAAAAAGGATCCACTTCTCATCTGGTTTCTCATCTTGGTAGAAGATGGGGGATAAGGAAACCAGAGCTTTCTTACCTAGCCCTCCCTCCACATTCATCTCCTCAGAGATGCAAGCTGATGCTTCATTGTGCCTCAGCATTCTCCAAGCATTTTCCTCCCAAATCGAGGTTTCTATCCCCAGAATGCCCACCACCCATAGGATATTTAGGCATCTGCTCTCCCCACCCCATGATCCTTTGCATACCTGAACATGCTATCCGCATGACGCTGGCCAGGATGCCATCTGTCCATTCATTAGTGTTGAGGTCATATTCCCCATACAGCTCCCCTAGGGATAGTGCCTTAGGGTTCAAAGGGAACTCCTAAAAATGACACAGGAAGGGATTTTGAGCTGCTGGCAGAGACAGATCCCAAGATCTCCCTTTATTTGCTAGGATTTGTTTTTGCCCCTTCTCTCTCATCTCTCCTAAGCCAACTTGGACCCAGACACTGCACTGCCTTCTCTGACACCTATGCATCCTTGCTCCTAGCCTCCATTATCTTCCTGCTACCCAAGTCTCTGCCAGTGACTTCGTGGTCCCAACTCCGTACTCTAACAATGTTGAAGTTGGGGTCTCCAGCACGGCACAGGGAGGACAAGGAGGACTGAAGAATTCGCCACGAGGTAGTCTTGCCACTGCCTGTGCAGCCCACAATCATGGTGGAGTGGCGGGAGTTCTTGGTTTCATACAACTGAATGACCTTGGTAAAGGTGAATGGCGTGGCCTGTAGGCCCATATCTCGAATCTCCTGTTCAATGGTCTCCTGCAGCTGAAAGAAGGGAAAATACAGGAAGTAGGAAAAAAAGCAGGAGGCCTGCAACGGACTTTCAAATCTCCCCAATGCCTGGGAGGATAATGTTCAAACTGTTAAAAATGGTACCAGGACCCTTTGCACTCTGGCAACTGTCCATTGCCTGGGAAGCTGACCAATTGCAGAGTTAAGAGATTAGGCTCTGGAGTCAGCCAGCCTGGGTCCCCAGCTCTCAGCTTACGTGAACCTAAGTAAGCTACTTCTGAGTCTCAATTTCTTCCTCTGTTAAATAGGTGATACTTTCCTTATAAGGTTGTCCTACTAGATGAAATAGTCAACACGAAACACAATGTCTGACACACGCTGTACACATTTTGTCTAATATTATTCAACAAATATTTATTAAGCCTATATAATATGTGCCAAGCAGTGTGCTGGGTGCTGAAAACAAAGTAGAGTTCATCCTATTGCAGACCTCACAGGCTGGTAGGAGAGCCAGACATTAAACAAATCATCACCTAAGTTAAAAAGTAATACTTAGAGAACCATGACTATGTGGATCAGTACAGAATAGTGTGACATTTCTAAACATACAGCCAATGCAACCAAATAATTTCAAATAGATGCAAGATCTTTACTTGTGTCTCTCAAACACCAGAGAGGGTTCACCACTACTATTTTCTTCTAGTATTTGAGAATTAGTTTTAGTAGTATGTTTTTATATACTGTAGTATGTGTTGTATATATGTAGGTGTGAACAAAATCAACTCCATTTTTGTATCCCAGGATTTTCATGCTGTGACCTTTGACCAACCTTAATGTCCTTAGCAAAGCATACTAAAGCCTTCTAGTTGATTATCTGTGTTCCTTAAAATGTAGCCATAAATATTTTTGTTAGTAGTGGCTAAAATGTCATCACAACTGAGGTAAATAGCAAACTAGTAATAGTATCGATTATAAACAATCATCTATCACAAGACCACTAGGAGGTGTTATGGCCACTGGCGCATACTGCATTCTTTGTCTTATCATTAGTACCTGAGTCAGATTATTAAAAAAGTACTGTAACAGGGGTCTCTTAATGGAGAACTGCTGGGTCATCGGTCCATTCCAACCCCACATTCCTGTAAGTAAATTATGCTATAATAAATTATGTTATATTCTATGGAGTTGTTGGCTTCATTTGTGTTAAGATACTTTCTTGTGGTGATGGCCATTACATGTTTTCCCCACCATCGAACACGTGTGCATGTTTAGCATCATGCCACAAGTTTAAGATGTCGCATTTTCTTTTTATTCAGTTTAAAATATTTTCTAATTTCTCCTTGGACCCATGAGCTATTTAGAATTGTATTACCTGATTTCTGAACATTTGGGTTTTTAAATTATATTTTGTTACTGACTTCTAGTTTAATTCTATCGTGGTTAGAGATCATCTTCTGTATATTTTCAGTCATTTGAAATTTATGAGATCTATACTTAATAACCAAGCTCAAGGTCAATTTTAGAAAATGTTCCATGCACACTTGAGAAGAATATGTATCTGCAATTGTTGCACATAGTGTTCTATATGTATCAGGTCGAATCTGTCGAAAGCATTCTAATTTGCATTTTATGAATTTTTTTATCTGCTTGCTTTATCAATTTCTGAGAGAAGTATGTCAAGATTTCTCACTAGCGTTGTGGAATTATCTATTTTTCCTTTTAATTCTGTCAATCCTGTTTTATGTATTTTATAGCTATGTTATTAAGTGCATACAAATTTAGAATTGTCATTTTTCTGGGCATTGGCCCTTTTATCATTATGAAATGTCCCCTTTTATCTTTAATATTCTTCTTGCCAGAAAGTCTGCTTTGCTTGATATCAGTAGAGTTACCATTGCAATCAGAAAAAATTTTAAATAAATTCCTTTGAAGTTTTTGAGGCAGATTTATGGACTTTACATGGTCAAGTTTCCTAAATATTCTATGTGTGCTTGAAAAAAAATAGTTATTCTTCAATTATTGAATGTAATTGCTATAGATGTTTATTAAATCAAGATTGTTTTATTTAAATCTTTTATATCATAACTGATTTTTAGTGAGCTTGGTCTATCAGTTACTAAAAGAGGTTAAGATCTCCACTACAATGGTAGATTGTCTATTTCTCCTTGTATTTCTGCAAAATTTTGTTTTATTTATTTATTTATTTAGTTAGTTAGTTAGTTAGTTAGTTAGTTAGTTAGTTAGTTTTAAATCTTATTGGGGAACAGTGTGTTTTTCCCAGGCCCATCAGCTCCAAGTCAAGTAGTTGTTTCAATCTAGTTGTGGAGGGTGCAACTCAGTGGCCCATGTGGGGATCAAACTGGCAACCTTGTTGTTATGTGTACTGCGCTCTAACCAACTGAGCTAACCGACCACCTTGCTCTATTTATTTTGAAGCTATATTACTAGGTACCTCTAAATTTAGAATAGTTTTATCTTCCTGGTGAATTGAAACTTTTATTATTAAGTGATCCTCTTTATTTCTAGTAGTAATTTTTGCCTTAAAACTTATGTTGTCTGATATTGCTACCCCAGCTTTCTTTTGATTAGTATTTTCCTGATACATCTTTTTCTATTATTTGACTCTCAACCCATTGTCTTTATGTTTTAGGTATGTTTGTAAACAGTATTAAATATTAGTATAACATATATCAATAGATGCAGAAAAAGTATTTGACAAGATACAACATCCATTTATGATTAAAACACTTAACAAAATGGGTATAGAAGGAAGATACCTTAATATAATAAAGGCCATATATGACAAACCCTCAGCTAGTATCATAATTAATGGTGAAAAACTGAAGCCCTTTGCTCTACATTCAGGAACAAAACAGAGTAGTCTCCTATCACCACTGCTATTTAACGTAGTATTGGAAGTCCTAGCCAGAGCAATCAGGGAAGAGAAAGAAATCAAAGACATCCGAATTGAGAATGAGGAAGTTATATTGTCACTTTTTGCAGATGACATGCTGCTTTAGATAGAAAACCCTAAAGACTCCACCAAAAAGCTATTAGAAACAATAAATGAGTACAGTAAAGTTTCTGGCTACAAAATCAACGTACAAAAATCCATTGCATTCCTATATGCTAACAATGAAATCTCAGAAAAAGAAATTTTTAAAAAATTCCTTTTGCAATTGCAACAAAAAGAATAAAATACCTAGGAATAAACTTAACCAAGGATGTGAAGGACCTATACATTGAAAACTATAAGATATGTTTAAAAGAAACTAATGAAGACACAAAGTAATGGAAAGACATTCCATGTTCATGGATTGGAAGAATCAACACAGTTAAAATGGCCATATTACCCAAAGCAATATACAGATTTAATGCAATCCCCATCAAAATCCCAATGGCATTTTTTTAAAGAAATAGAACAAAAAATCATCAGAGTTGTATGGAACCACAAAAGACCCCCAAATAGCCAAAGCAATCCTAAGAAAAAAGAATAATGCTGGAGGTATCACACTCTCTGATATCAGCTTATACTACAGAGCAACAATAATCAAAACAGCATGGTATTGGCAGAAAAACAGACACACAGACCAATGGAATTTAATTGAAAAGCCAGAAATAAATCCATATAAATATGGACAGATAATTTTCAACAAAGGAGCCAAAAACATACAAAAAAGAAAATAAAGCCTCTTCAATAAATGGTGCTGGGAGAATTAGAAAGCCACATGCAAAAGAATGAAACTAGACTGCTATCTGTCACCATGTACCAAAATTAACTCAAAATGGATCAAAGACCTAAACATTAGACCTGAAACAATAAAC
>NW_017731807.1:1600172-1601601 GCF_001890085.2 Hipposideros armiger
TGGCTACATACGGTAGCCCATGGCAACCCACTGCCACAGGGGCTGCAGCCTACGCCGTCGCCAACGACTCACGGAAGCCCAGCTCCAGGTTGAGCTGTTGTTCAGCATCTTAGCTGTAGAGGGCAGTGTCACTGGCCCTCTTATGTGGGATCCGAACCGGGGCCCTCTGGCATCCCAAGCCAGTTCTTAACCATTGTGCCACTCGGCCGGCCCTTGCTTAGTTTTTAATATACTGATCTCAATCTCAACTTCAAACTCTGGCAATTAACCAAATCTCTCAAAACATTTATTCACATTAGACATGAATTTCTTCTTCTTACATAAGTCCTTCTGAAGCAGATTTACTCTAATCTGGATTGGCTTCTCACAACCATCCTCTATTTTCGTGTTTCTTGGTGTGCTCCTGCATTTTGGTAGAATATGCCTTTTAGTAGCTTTCTGAGAAAGAATATATTGGAGGTAATATTTTGTTGAGAGTCTGCATGTCCCAAATATCTCTTATATAGCCTCTTATGTGACCAGGTGGGCTGGGTGCAGAATTTTAGATTGGAAATAATTTTCCTTCAGGATAGAGTTGAAGTTTGCTCCATTGTTTATAGTTCAATATTTCTATTGAGAAGGCCAACATTTAAATTATTGATCTTTTGGGTATCACTTCTTTTTTTCTTTTAAATTTTCTCTCTCTGGGGAATCTTATTAAAGCTTCTCCTCCTGGTGTTTTAAAATTTCACAATGATGGGCCTTGGTAAGGATTTATTTTGTCCGTTGTGTCACGCATTTCTGGATCCTTTCATTTTGGAAGCTTAGATCCTTCAGTTCTGGGGATTCTTCTTGAAATTGTTTCACTATCAATCTTGTCCCCTCTCCATTTTCTCTGTTTCTACTGGAACTCCTGTTATTTGACTGTTTTCCTTCCTAGACTGGCTTTTGAATCTTATCTCTTTTCCCCTTTGCTCTATTTTCTGGAATATTTATTTTTTAATAAGATTTCATGGAGACAATATCTTAATCTTATCTCTGAGGATACGATAGATTTAAAAAAAAAACTTTTCTTTTCTTGGCATTATCTATTTTCTCCATATGCTTTTTCCTATTTGTTTTGGCTGCTTTCACGTTAGAGGCTTTCCTCAGATATGTGGTGACCCTTGGTTTCCTGCTTATATTATATATAAGGGTGGAGGAGTAAAAACTGAATGGAAGCCCTGAGTCCCAGATGATTTATCTGGGACTTTCATTGGGAAATTACTACTCTCAATGTCTGGGGCATTCCTGTTAGGCTAGACAGATTCCCCAGAGAGAAGTCTTCCAATTTCCTGTCTGGTTGCCAGCATTCTGGGAGCTGAGCGATGAAAGAAGACTAACAGCCTCAGCATTAGATGTGTAAACATTCACTTAATCCCCACTTGTAACAGGGTTTACTCGTGCCCTC
>NW_017731807.1:1602384-1610623 GCF_001890085.2 Hipposideros armiger
AAAAATTCTCTTTAAAACTAGACTGAAGAACAAAAAGGACAACAACTTGTGTGTTCCCCTTCCCCCCAATTCCCCAGCACTGTTCCCATCCCTCCAATTCCCCAATAAAAAAAAAATCTTTTAAAAAAAATTCTCTTTAGAGTATTTTCAAAAGGTAACAAAATTGTTTTTAATTCACCTTCCTTACCTGGAAGTACTCCCTCTATACATTGAGTTGTTTTTTTTATTTCAATTATATTTTTTCATTTATAGAAATTCTATTGGTTCTTTTACAAATATGCTTAGTTTAGAAGTCTCTTGTTCCTGGCTTATAGTTTCAAGCTTCTCTTCTATTTCTTTAAACATATTAAATTTAGTTACTTTAAAATTCTGTGCTGATTATTTTCAGTATCTGAAGTCTTTGGGGATCTGATTCTGCTGTTCTGTTGTTCTTCTGCTTCTCATTCATGGTATCTTGTTCTGTTGTGTGTTTTGGGATTTTTGACCAGAAGCTACTCATTTTCTTGGAGTTTTATCTTGAATTTTTAGAATTCTTTGAGGCTTGAGTTGTAATTTCATTCTTCCAGAAATAATTTGCATTGGCTTCTGCCAGTCACCTGGGGGAAGCTAACAATCTGGAACTACTTAAAATTAAGTTTTAAGTTTGAGATTTTTGGGATTACACAGTAGAATAAATTATGACCAAAGACCATGTGAGGGTGGCTTATGGTTAGGAAATCTCAAAGGAGATTTTACCCCCTCCTCCCATCATCGGTCAAGACAAGCAAGTTTCTTTACTGTATGGACCATTCTCAGTGGCAGGTTTCTGATTTTCCCATTTACTGAGGGTGTTTTCCCTTGCAGACTGAGGTTTATACAGGACTGGATTTTCTATTGTACCTCCAAACTTGGGCTGCTTTATCTCCTCTCCCAGTGCCTTAAACCTGACAAAAAATTTTCAGGGATAAAGCCAGATTTCACATTCATTTATCTCCCTGTTTTTATCCCCTTCTCCCCATCCCAGAATTCTTCCCTTTTTGCCAGCTTAGCAATGCATTTAAAAATATATATTTTATATACTTTTATCCATCCCTCATTTTAGTGGTTTCAGTGGAAAGGATCATCCTGGGTATCTAAACTGCCATATTTCCAGAAAAGAAAATTCCTGCACTTTCTAAAATCCTCCTCCTCCACTTCCATTCCACTGCTTTTACATATCAAATAGCTCCTAGCAATCTCTTCACAAAACTCCCTGAATGAGGAGAGAGGTGGAGGCAGGAGAGGGTGATGGGTATAGAGAAAATAGAAAGGTCAGTGGATTAGAAATCTCAATGAAGTTAAAGAGCTGAAGAGTGGAAGTACCTGAGCCAGTGAGTCGGGTGGGTGGGTGGGTGGGTAGGGAGTTGTGGTGAGAGAGTAGAATGTTTGAATAGGTGTAAATCCTCTTATAGATACGGAAGCCCAAAGAGAGGCCAACTGTCTTGTTCAAAGTCACAGCTAGTGAATGGCAGAACAAGGCCTGGGAACGAAGTGTCATGTTCCCAGACCTACATTCACATATGAAGTCAGGAAGAGTATTAAGGAACAAATACCTTGCCATAATCAATGACGGATAGCTCAATGCTAGGGAATAGATCTTGCACGATGGCATTGAAGAGTGGCACATCAACTGAAGTTAGTTTGGCAATGTTCATATCTCTCATTGAGAGCAGCAAAACCTAGGTGGGAAAAGACAGAGAGTCAGGCTGGAGGAGCCAGGGCCTAGGTACTCACTAGGCCCTTCCTCTCCAAAGGGTGAGGAGCAGGAGCCAAAAACAATGGATACACCTGAACTAATCTTTAAAAATATGACAGATAAAACTCAGGCAACACAGGGGACAGGAAGAAAGGTGGGAATCCCAATTCGGGGAAAGAAAGGATCTGAAAAACTTTAGTGAAGGTGCCCAGGACCAGTGACGATGGAGGTTAAGGTTCAAGAGCTGTGTCCTTGATCTACCTCTTCATCAGACAGATCTGGCTGCAGGCGGCGCTTCTTGCCAGCATAGCGCAAAAGGGAGGTGAGGGCACGTAGGCCAAAGTCATAATGGTCCTGTCTGGAAAGCTGCTGCACAGCCAGGGAGTAAAGTGTGTACACCTTCTTGGCTAGAATCTGGGGAATGAAAACAGAGAAGGAAACAACCCATCTCCCTACAAATCCTTCTGCTTCATCTAGGGACAGTTATGGCTACAAGAAACTAGGTCCCAGGACTTGAAGCAGCTGGGAGGTGCTCTATGGACAATCCTAATGAGAAAACCCTGTGAATGGTGCCATCATGGATTAGTGACATCACAGAGGAGAGACCTCTGAATATTTCTGCCTCCATATCCTATTGACAGTAATCTGTGTTCCTCGTAGGATAAACTGATTGTGGGGCCTTCACAGAGTCTATCCAGGGACTAATCATGGAAGGGAAATAAAATAATTGGAGAAAAGAGATTAGTGGAATACCTTGCAGTTGCCAAAGCCCTCCCCAAACAGAATAATTTCTGCAATAAGAGTAGAATCAGGCACCACCATAGCAATTGGACGGAACATGGATTTAAGATTTTCAGGAAGCTCTGTGCGACCAGCGTAGCCTGGAAAACAGCACCATTTGTTAGAATCCATACCGCTTCCCAAAGACCCACTCCCCAATCAATCCCATTTTCCCAGCCCTAGCTCCATTCCTAACTTTCTCCCCAACTCCAACTCCAAGATCTCGTCCCTTTTCATCTGGGCCCTGGCTCCCCCCATACCTATTTGCTTCTCTTTCCTATCTCTGGGCCTTTCCTTACTGTCTGCATGGCCCTGTTCCAAATTCAAATCACAGAGCTGCCATTTTTTCATCTCTCCAAGTTCCATTGTATAATTCACATCAGTCCTAATAGAAATCACAGCTGTTTCTGATTCTTTCAGTACCTAAACCCTTTCCTGTTTTCTCCTAGACCCTTCTCCCAGGGAAATTCCTAGGGAACAGTAATGAGAAACCCTAGTGCCTGCACTTTGGGGAGATTCTCTTATTCTCAAAAGGGATAGCAGATAAACCAGACCTCTGGGAGCTAGCCCAATAGGAGAAGATAGTTAAGTACCTTCAAAGCCTGTGGCTACATATATACACATAGCAGTTATTAATCCCTTTAGGGAGAACAGTAAGATTGCCCCACCTTCTCCTGGAAAGTCACATGTTTATCCTTCCCTCACACTTTATTGTCTTTAGCCATGTTTCACTTGGCTAAATACACTGGCTTGAAAGTGGGGAATGGAGGACACAGTTGTTTGCCCTGGACACCGACTTCTCTCCCTAGGAGCCCCATCTACTCCCTGGCTCTTACCAGGGTTCATGGTGATAAAGATCCCACAAGACCACACCAGATTTATCTCAAAGCCCTCAAAATGGAAGCGGGTGAGGCTGGCAGCCAGAGCGGATAGAATCGACAGGATCTGCTGGGCCACCACGGATAGCACCTCGATGTTGATTCGGTTAAACTCATCAAAGCAGCCCCAGGCACCCGTCTGTGGGGTGGGAGACAGAGTCACTGGGAGCAAGAGAAGTACCTCAGATTGGGAGAAACTAGAAAGTGTGACTAACATAGCCCTTCCTGAAGTATTTTGATAGGTGAAGCAGCCTCCAAAATGTTGGGGGTGCGGGATATGGGAGCCCAGAATAGCACTGTTGTAGTTTCTGACCAGAGCTTTCCATCAGACATGGACAATCTGGGGGAATGCTAGAAAATGAGTGGGTTGGAAAGAGACCAGGGTAGGGAACTTGTGAGCACTGAGTGCCTACACTATGCACCAGTTTACATGCATTATCTTATTTAATCCTTACATAATCTTCTGATTTTGCAAATAAGCAAAGTGCAGCTCAGAGAGATGCAGGAACTTCCCCAATTATAAGAACTAACCGAGGCGAAGCAACGCTGTAAGTTACAAAGCACTGAACTAGGTTTGGGTTCCAGTTGATTTTCTGGGACTAAAGGTATTTAAGGGACCTCTGGGACCGGGTGGCAGGATGCTGACCTGGGCCAGGCCTGAGTACATTCGGCCCATGGATTTATAGTCCAAACCCTCGGAGCAGTTGATCACAATGACATATATGCCGAGGGCCTTGCCCAGGTCCTTGACAGTCTCAGTCTTTCCTGTGCCTGCTGGACCTTTGGGGGAGCCCCCTCGATGCAAGTGCAATGCTGTGGTCAGTGTCATGTAACACCTATGAATTGAGGACAAAACTCAAGTCAGACTCCTGGAAACCTTCACTCAGCATTTGCTGCCCCCACCCCAACCCCTTTGTTCATCCCACATGACTGACCTGTCTGTCAAAGGGGTGATGACAAGCCGGCCAGAGTTACCCAAGTACTCATAACTATACTGAAATTGTGTGTTGGTCTGGCGGATCATACAATCATCGAGATCCTGGAGAAACAGAGCACAGTAAGAGAGAGGTGGCTTGGAGGAAGAGTTAGAACTGGGCAATGACTGAGAGTAGGGCTGGAGATGGTGGGGAGGTTACAGTTTGAAGAGGAGGGGTTCAGTTTAGAGTTAGGAGGAAAAAAGAGTTTATGGCCAAGATGGAAAATGGGTTTGTATTGCCTGTACACTGCAATCCATTGCAGCAGCTGCCTGAAGACTTTCTGAATCCTGGTCAAGTGACACACATAGTGAACACTGACTGGAAGATGGTTTGTGACTCCTGACTTAGGAGACTTGTGATAGAATTAAGAACTGGATCAGGGCACTGTGATTAGGATATTATTGTATTTAGAGAGTAGGAATTTAATTAATGCATTAGGATCAGGTTTAGGTTACAAGAGTGGGGAGCTAGCCCATCTGCACCTTCTCCCAATAGAAGCGCAGTTGGCTGAGCCAGTCAAAAGAATTGACATCCATGAGGCCACTTTTATAAAGCTTCTCCAACACATCTCGGGCATGAATTTCTATGGTCACCAGAGCCACAATTTTAAGCCGCATGATCTTGGTCAAGTTCCCCCTGATAGCTTCTGAATATTTATTCAGTATTGACACCTGTAGAATGAAGTGGTAGGGAAGAGAGTGGGTGGGGCAATGCAATCAGTCAATCATGCCTCATCCCAGCCTAACACTTTCAACCCCAATGCTAATCCCAACCCCATTATAATTCCTAACCTCCAATATCAGCACAGGAAAATGTTCTTCTAATCCACTCAAACTTTCCTCACTGGACTTTTCCCATAAAGCACCCTCACTTTGACCCTTCCCCATCTCTAATATTGACTCCAATTTATCATCCCCCCTCTTCAACTCTAACTCCAAGCTTATCACATACTTGTAGGCTTCCCCACCTGCTTCTTCTTCATGACCTTGAGGATTTTCTTGTCTCCCCGCTCCTTAGCAGTCTGCAGGCATTTGGTAACATCAGCTGTCCACTGGATCTGACTGGCAGTGATCACCATCTAAGGCATGTGCAGAGGTTGTATTCCAAAGCCCTGTCTCTGGTCACCCACAGAGCCCAGCTCCCAAATCCCAGCTTCTCCCAGGACCAGGTGCTACTCCTCTCAATATGTTAATCTGCTCTGAAGGATGGGTCAAATGTCTACCATCAGGAGCTTAGGGTCTGGCATGCAGGGTTCCAGGGCCACAGCCCAGAAAGGGGCAAAAAATCCGCATTTTGAGACTCAAGATTCTGCCTTTACATTTGCTGCTCCCTTTCAGCCCTATCTTTCATGTTCCCTCATTTCTACTGACTCAGCTCACCTGGCCAGCCCACTCCTTTATCCATTTGTCCCTCTTGTTAAGAAACTTCTTGAGGGCCAGGCGGCAGTTCCGGAGAAGGTCCCGCAGGGTTACTCTCATGGTCCGCTCCACATCGCCAAGCCAGGACTGTGTGTGGGGGGGGGGACAAGATGGCTCATCCTCAGAGCCAGAGATAAGAGTCCCCAGAGGAAAGGTGCTTAAAAAACAGGACTGCAGGGCTTGGACCCAAGAGGAAAGCCAGACCTGGGCAGCTTCTGGCTTGGGCCCCTGGGGGACATGAAAGCCAGGAGGCAGATTGATTTTCAGGTTCAGGGAAGAAGTTACAGTTTTTAGGAACAGTCAGTAGGAGGGCAAAAAGTGACTAATGTCTCTTCACAGAAACATTCTTTCCTCACAGAACCTAGCAAACTTCCTAATGGGAAGAAGAATCAGCTTGATTCTTAAACCGTCACCACAACTCACCTCTACAGGCCCTTCTAAAAGTACTGAATGGAGGAAATCAATATACTCGCCGTCACCTGAGAACATTCCCACAGCTTCCCATTTGCTGCTGGGTCCCCCAACCTGTAGAAAAAAGAAGCTATTCATAGCCTGACCTGCCCACTCCAGCTATCTGCCTAGAAGGTATTTGGGCCCTTTGAGGGTAATTTCTGTTCCTCTCCCCTGCCCTCAAAATTACCAATTCTAAAAAGTTCTATCCCAGATATTCCAGAATCATTAATATCCCACTCCTATTGGGAGGGCATAGTCCCATCAAGGCCTTTGAATACCTTGACATCAGCATCCCTCCCCTGCTTTCCATCCCATTGTGGCCACTTCTATTGACCTTCTGCATTCTCAGCAATTTGATGTTGTCAAAGCATTTTTTGAGGTGTGGCTGCACAGCCTCTGGGTTGCGAGACTGGCCCAGAATCTCCAGGAGGTCATCATTAGATAAGAAGTAGAGGCGGGGGAAAGTATGGCGCTTGGTCTCTAAATACATATCCAGAGACTTCTGAATGTCTTCCAGGATTGTGTTCATTTCTATCAATGTGTCCAGGAGACCTGAAAAGAAGAGCAATGAATGACATTTGGTGGCCCTTTCATCATTGCCCTGAGTAGATCTGGAGTCTCCAACTATATCCACTTTGCCAGGTCTTGAATGTTGGGGTACAAATTGCCATAATCATTTTAGGAAGCACAGAAGTTTCCCCAATCATTTAACATGCTTATCTCATTCTTTTCATTAATTCATTATTAATTATTCATTATACACTATTCTATGTTATACACCATGCATTAATTATACATCACATATGATTCTATTAATATAATATCACCCATTAGTCTTTGGAATAATAATCCCTTTCCACCAAAGAACTTGGGGCTCTGCCAGTCATCCCAAGAGTCTGAAAATTAGAGATTATCCTATGCATACACAACACAAGTGAAATCATTAGATTCAAATACATATCACATGCACACAATGAAAAAGGTCTGCAACTGCTGGAGTCTCCAGTGTCCCTTGTGACATAGTGAAAAGAGCACTAGACTGAGAATGGCGTGAAATATTCAAAGTGATGAAAAACAAGGACCTACAACCAAGATCACTATCTAGCAAGGCTATCATTTAGAATCAAAGGAGAGATAAAGAGCTCCCCAGACAAGAAAAGCTGAAGGAGGTCATCACCATCAAACCAGTTTTACAAGAAATGTAAAAGGGACTTCTTTAAAAAGAAAAAGAAAAAATTAAAAATATGAATAAGAACATATCGCAAAGAAAAAACAATCTCACTGACAAAGGCAAACATAATAAAAGCAGTGGATCAACCAACACTAAAGCTAGTACAAAGGTTAAAAGGCAAAAGTAGGAAGATCATGTGTAAGTACAACAGTAAATTAAGGGATACACACAAACACACAGACACAAAAGAAGTAAAATATAAAAATACATATACGTGGAGGGGGTGAGTAAATTGGTAGTGATTTTCGAACGTGTTCAAACTTAAGCAACCATCAACTTAAAATAGACTGCTATATGGGCTGGTCGAGTGGCTCAGTTGGTTAAGTGAGCGAGCTCTGAGCAACAGCAGTTTGAGTCCCGGCCTGAGCTGAGCTGCCGCTGAGCTGCCAACAGATGGCAGGATGGCTCAGCTAAAAGACAAACAAACAAAAAAATAGACTGCTATAAACATAGTTTGGTATATATGAAGTACATGGTAACTACAAACCAAAAACCTACAAGACATAGAAGAGAAAGTAATCCAAACACAACACTATAGAAAGTCATCAATATACAAGAGAAAAGAGCAAGAGAATAAGAAAGGAACAGAACATTCAGAAAACAATTAATAAAATGGCAATTACTACATACCTATCAATAATTACTTTAAATGTAAATGGATTAAATGCTCCAATCAAAAGATGCATAAAGAAGATGTGGTACATATATACAAAGGAATATTACTCAGCCATAAAAAAAGAATGAAATCTTATCATTTGCAACAACATGGAGGGACCTAGAGGGTATTA
>NW_017731807.1:1614503-1620907 GCF_001890085.2 Hipposideros armiger
GATGAAGAATGGCTTTACAGATGGGAAAATGAGGCTAATAAAAGGGCAAATATCTAGGTCCTATGCAAATAAAAGAGTAAAAACAGGGTATAAGACGAGCTCAGGCAGTGAATCCTCACCTCTAGGTACATCCACTGACGTTGCACTGTGAGCACCATCTCAATAACTTCCAAAATGAGGGACAGGCAGCGTTCCCAGTGGTCCACATCCTTCTCGAAGGCCTTGACAAAACGAGATGCCTTCATGGTAGATAGAGCCACTTGGTTATCTTCCAGTGCCTGGAATACTTCCTCTGTACCTCTGGGGAAGAAGCCATCAAAATCATTTTCCATGCCCATATGCCAGTCCTTGGTCCCTACTCTGCAGCCCAGGTCACACAGCCTCCCCCCTCTCCTAGAGTCCAGAGGCCCTCTCTACCTGAGTCGGTGATAGCCCTTGTCTTTGTAGGGTATTATATCTAGCTGAATCACATCCCAAGTCTTGGCGATGTTTTGTAATGCCTGTAGAAAGAAATTGGGGGACAGAGAAATCAGGTATTTAGTCCCCAAGGGGAATAGAAGCTGGGATAGGCCATCAAATGATGAAAAGCTAGAAGCCTTTGCTCCAGGCTTAGAAAGTAGGGGAGTATGGGAGAGGATTTTGTCATACCAATTCTATAGCCAGCTCTTTGGTTGCTGAGGCAGAGATCTCCCCAATTTTCTCCACATGCTGATCCATTCCAAGCTCCACAATCTGCTCCAGGGTGAAGCTTTCAGATTCCTGATCAAACTCCCGTTGGATCTCATCCCTGACCTGATCCCAATGCCTGCAGCCAGGGACAGAAGGTCAGATCAGGAGGCCAGACACCAGGGCCTACTGGAAAGTATTAGCGTTACTCCGCAGGCTTTCTCCCATTGGGATATTATAATTCCATGTATTTATTAATTCATGATTCCACACCTATTTACTAAATAGCCTCTAGATACAATCTTAGACACTGTGGGGGAATACAGAGATTGAGGTACTGATTCTCTGGAGAGGGAGTTAAAATGGATTACTGTAGGTTTTCTATAGATTATGCACTGGGCTAAGTGCTTTATATGAAACATGTCACTTAATTCTCACAACCACTCTATAAATGAGAAATTATTGTCATTGTATTTAAATATGAAGAAACTGTGGCTTAGAGAGGTTAAATAACTTAAGCAAATAAAGTGGGTAGGTTATACTTAACCACATAATACTTAATGATGAAGCATTGCCAAAAACATTATACTGGAGAAAATGTAAGTGAAGTAAAATTATTTTCTCCTAAATGAATACATAGATAATTAATTATTAAAACATCATTTATAGAATATTCTATCCTCAACGGTTTCAAAGTCCTCTATTATTAATATCATATAATAAATTTCAGGTGCATTAAAAGAGTTGAACTTAAAATTATAGGGGTGGCCAGGTAGCTCAGTTGGTTAGTGCGCGTGCTCTGAGCAACAGGGTTGCCAGTTCGATTCCCACATGGGCCAGTGAGCTGCGCCCTCTGCAACTAAATAGATTGAAGAAAACAACTTGAGCTAAGCTGCAGGTGGATGGCCAGATGGTTCAGTTGGTTAGAGCATGTGCTCTTAACAACATGGTTGCCAGCTCCCATCCGCATGGGATGGTGGGCTGTGCCCCCTGCAACTAGATTGAAAATGGCAACTGGACTTAGAGCTGAGCTGCACCCTCCACAACTAAGATTGAAGGACAACAACTTGACTTGGAGCTGATGGGTCCTAGAAAAAAACACATTGTTCTCTGAAAAAACACACTGTTCCCCAATAAAGTTTAAAAATCAACAACAACAACAACAACAAAATTACAAAGTATTAGAAGAAAGTTGTAGACAATGCATTTATAACTCTGGAGCGGGAGACGTCTTAAGGCACAGAAGCAAAAACCGAAATAGAAAAAAATTATACTTTTGGCTGCATTAAAATAAAAACTTTTGTATGACAGAAGGCATAAAGCTTAGCTATGACAAATAACATAAAGTGAGAGGAGACAGAGGGGACAGGAAGCAGAGGAGGAACCCGGAAGACAGGAGCACCTAGGATAGTGTGAGAAACAGGGCGGTGGCAAGCTTTAGTGAAGTCTTCTTCCAGAAGTGTGTTTGTGGACAGAGGGGCAGAGAGAGCTGTGATCACCATCGAGGGGACAATGAAAGATTCAAGTGACAGCACAGGCCAGAGCATCACCCCAGGAGCAGAGGAGCAGCCTTACCTCTCTCTAAGGGCGGGGTTTCGCAGGTCTGAGATGAGAGGCATGGTTCTCTTGAACTGCTCTATTTTTGAGCGAGTGGTTTCAATTATTTCCCAGTTTCGGTCCTGAGCAAAAGTGGGAAGCATCAGAAGAGCTGACGATCTTTCCCACACAGTTCCCCTTCCTCAATCAACTCAATCAACTCATCTTCCGCCTCCCCCTCCTTTCTCCACACACCTTATACTCTTTGGCAAGTCTTGTGAGGCGACGAAACAGCCCATGGGCCATGGTCTCCATGGCTTCTGTCTGCAGGGTCAGGAACCGACCAGTCTTCCATTGGTTCCAGTTCTCCTCCCAGTCCCGTGTGATCTCCCAGACTTGCTGGAGTGCGTCCAGTTCCTTCATGACCGAGAGCAGAAAGATGTGTTAAGTGACATGACTCTTGCCTTCCTCCCTGACAAACACTCAGGTTCTTTGCGCCTCTCATTCTGAAAAGCTTTTCCTTCCAGGCAATAGAAATGCCTCCTCAGTTCAGATTTTTTTCTCCACTCTCTTGTCTTATGAGCTCCTCAAGTAGCAAGCACATGAAAGTATCCTCAACATTAGTCATTAGGGAAATGCAAATCAAAACCACAATTAGATACCACTTCACACCCACCAGGATGGCTAGAAGCAAAAAAAAAAAAAAAAGGAAATAAGTGTTGGCAAGGATGTGAAGAAATAGGAACCCTCCTACATTGCTAACAGGAGTGTAAAATGGAAAATAGCTGCTGTGGAAAATAGCTTGGCAATTCCTCAAAAAGTTAAACATAGAGTTACCATATGACCCAGCAATTCCACTCCTACCTACATACTCACAAGAACTGGGAACAGAGACTCAGATGAATGTAAGTACACACATGTTCATAGCAACACTACTCACAATAGCTAGAAGGTAGAAACAGTCCAAATGCCCATCAGGTTGTTAATGGATAAACAAAACACGGTAAATTCATACAATAGAATATTATTCTGGCATAAAAAGGAATGAAGTACTGACACATGCTACAATGTGGATGAACCTTGAAAACATTATGCTAAGTGAAAGAAGCCAGATTTTAAAAGTCCCAAATTGTATGACTCCATTTATATGAAATGTTTAGAATAGGCAAATCCACATGTACAGAAAATACATCAGNCTGAAGTGTACCTGGCGTATAAGACAACCCCCCACTTGGAGGCATATTTTTCAGGGCCAAAAAATCGTCTTATACGCCGGCAAATACGGTAACCACTATGCCGTATACCTAAAACAAATATAATATTAAATGTCAACTGTAATTGAAAAAACAATTTAAATGCATGTTGTCACTCAACTTTGCATATCCTAATACTTACATTTTATCAGAATAATTAAAATTAAGTGTTTTTGGGTTTTTTTAGCTGAGCCATCCTGCCACCTGTTAGCAGCTCAGCAGCCGCTCAGCTCGGGCTGTGAATCAAACCAGGGACCTGTTGCTCAGAGCTCAAACTCTTGAGTGAGCTCTTAACCAACTGAGCCACTTGGCCGGCCCAAATTAAGTGTTTTTTTGATGGGTGCACTCAAGATTCTTGGGCAAAGGAAGAATTGTTGGATTGACCTTAAGCAAAATAAAGAAATCCTCCATACCCCCTTCCAGAACTCTCTCCTCAGGATACCCATTCTAGGTACTCAACCTGACTTCCTGATTCTTAAGCCCAATCTATGGCAATCAACTAGGCCTCACCATGTATACACAGGTGTGATCAAACAATACAGTGAATGTTTAAATGGAAAAAAAATTTATTACAGTAATAAACACATTGCCATTAATACCCCTCAAAATACTCCCCTCTCACTTCAAACACACTTATCCGATTGTTCTTGCCACTTTCTGAAGCAGTCTGGAAGTTCTCTTTTGTGAGTATCTTTAGTTGTGTTGTTGTGGCTGCCTTGATGTCCTGAATCATTTTGGCTTCAAAACATTTACTTTTCATGGTCATTTTTACATTGGGGAAGAGTCAGAAGTCGCACAGTGCCAGATCCTGTGAATAAGGTGGATAAGGATACACCATAATGTTTTTATTTGACAGAAATTGCTGTACCAAAAGCGATGTGTGACACAGAGCGTTGTCATGATGGAGGATGATTTACAGCACAGTTTAAAACACACCTTCTCTCAACTATAGCTCACACCCGACTGGACTGACTGCACCAAACAAGTTGAAACTTGTCACACACTGTTACTAAGGTTCAATGCAACGCTTCCTGTATTAAAGATTCCTGCACTTTCCATCGGTTGGCACTCGGCAGCAACATTCACCATTTGTTTTGATAATAACTGAAAGGCTCCGTGTCACACATCACTTCTAGTATACAGCAATTTCTGCCAAACAAAAACATTACGGTGTGTCCTCATCCATCTTATTCACCAGATCTGGCACTGTGCGACTTCTGGCTCTTTCCCAAAGTCAAAATGACCATGAAAGGTAAATGTTTTGAATTGATTCAAGGCACTGAGGCAGCCACGCAACAATACAACTAAAGACACTCATGAAAGAGGACTTCCAAAACTGCTTCAAAAAGTGGCAAGAATGATGAGATAAGTGTGTTCAAAGTATGGGGGAATATTTTGAGGGGGAGAATGGCAATGTGTCTTTTACTGTAATAAATTTTTTTATTTAAACATTCATTGTGTTTATTGATCATACCGCATCTCTGCCCCACCCCCTACATAAATGTCTACAATAAAGACTAGTTAATCTGATAAACTAATTAAAGTCAACATAATAACAATAACTAAAAACAATAGCTAAAAGTAACCAAGGACTTACTCTGTGCCATTTAATGTGTTAAGTGCTTTATTTGCATTATCTCATTTAGCTGTATTAGATCTCATTAAATGGATAGACTAGAGAAGAAGAGTGATTCTTTAACCAGGGCTTCCTGAGGCACAGTGCTATTAATTGAGCACTAACTTTCTGCTAGACCCTGTACTGAGTGTTACATACTCCTTTATGATCCTTGTAAACCCTGAGAAATAGCTACCATTAACCCCCCTACTCCAGGTAAGGCAACTGAAATATGGAGGAAGCAAGCTGCCCAAGAGCATACAATTAGTAAGGCATAAGTCAGATTTTGAACTCAAGTCTGTCTGATTCCATATCCCATTCTCTTAACCACAACATTGTATTCCACTCAAATATTTGTTGAATTTAATTTACTGAACTATTATTTAATGCTTAAAAGAGGCAATGGTAATGATATGACAGCCAGGTACAGCAATCAATCTTTCAATAAATGAAGTATGTGGCCATGACTTCACATATACACAACACTGACTGAGGCTATGTCTGGGCAAGAGGCCAGGGAACTCAGACCTGGATAGTGGGTACTTCGGAGAGCATTGCTGTCCTTGCTTATACGGTCCATGATGGCTTTCCAGTTGCTGTTGATCTGGTCAAATAAGGCTGCTTCATTGGGCAGCTGCTTGCGGATGTCCTCTCCCAAGAAGATATTCTGAAGGGCCAAGAATTGGAGTAAGAGGCTGTTTCTCATATACTCTTCACATTCTGCTCCCTTCTCCCAGACCAGGGATGACAGTGGAGTAGAAAAGATAAGGAGCAACAAGAGGCAGAGAAAGACAAATACCATATGATCTCACTTATACATGGAATCTAAAAAACTGAATAAATGAGAAATGGTAACAGAAATAGTCTCAGAGACACAGAGGAAAAACTGAAGGTTGCTAGTTGGGAGGGGGTGGGATGAAGGAGAAGGGGAAGGGACAAGACAATACAAATTGGTAACTACAATATGGCATCAGTGATAGAAAAGACAGTCTGGGGAATATAATCAATAATGTTGTAAATATTTTTTTAGGAGGCCAGATGGACTCATGTCTTGTTAGGGAGACCACTTCATGGTCGGTATAGAGGCCTGAATACCACACTATATTTCTGAAGCTGATGTTGAATAATATTGTATGTCAACTATAATTATATATACATATAGTCACGGGACATGGAACAGAGTGCGGGAATGGAGTTAATAGAATTGTAATAGATAAGTATGATATCAGGTGTGGGAGGGCAGTCAATGAGGGAGGGGGGTTGTTTCTGTGTGAAGGGTGAAAAGGATAACCATTGCATTGTTCTGTACACCTGAAACTAACAATAAAAAAAAA
>NW_017731807.1:1625497-1633987 GCF_001890085.2 Hipposideros armiger
AAAAGAGTCAACTATGACATTGTAGCATGAAAGCAATGTGTAACCAATGACCATGGCTGTTCCCCAATAAAATTTTTTTTAAAAAGAAGCTCTTCGTACACCCAGCTTCCTGCTCCCAGCTGTTTTTCCAGGCCAGTAGGACTCATTCTCCTGTCCCCTGCCCCCCATCCTTGGTTACCACGAGGGCCTAGCTCAGCACCCCACCTTCTCCAGGTTCTGCAGGTCCTTGGAGACTGGCTGCTCGATCTTGAAGATGCCCAAGTTGGAGCGGAGACTGTTTTCTTCTTCCCGCATGGCATTCAGCATGGCCCGCAATTGGGCTATCTGCTCTAGAGCGGCCTGATGTCCCACGTTGCTGGTGAAGGGGCCTGTGGGAAACCCAAGATGAAGCTCAGGTTCCCACTCAAGGCCATGGTCCCCTGAAAGGACCATCATTGCTCTCCTACCTTTTTGTGGGTGAATCTCACTTCTTCCTCACACGAGAGGGAAGGGAAGGAAAATAAGCAGGAATGCATTGAAAAAATGATGGTTAATCTTACCAAAACTATTAAATGTGGCTCGAGAATCAGAAACAGGTGGAACTTGAGAGGTGGGTATAAGAAAACTGGAAATGTTGTAGGCTGGGTTGAATTTGGACAAAGTCAGTGACAACAGGTGTGTGGCTAACAGAAGTGCCACAGCACCATCCTTCTTCTGCTCATCCTTGTTTGCACCTCTCCATAGGCTTTGAAAGACTGTCAAAATGATGGTAAAGAAGGGGGAGAAGTTGAGAAACGGGTACCTTTGGCTTCAAATTCTCCGAGAAGATTATGTGCTTTCTTTTTGAAATCATCAGCTGAGTGAATAAGGCCTGTCTTGAATTTCTCCTTGTGTTTCTTCAGCATCTGTTCACTGTCCAACAGAGTTTGTTGGAAGACAACCCACTCCCCATTGAGACTGTCTAGCATCTCCAGTACCTGGGGACATCAAAGAGGGGAGGATGACCCACAAGTAGGAGGTCTGTCCTTCTCCCCAGTGCTTTTAGGGACTCTTTTCTGATCCTCTGACCAAGTCTGTGGCCAAGTTCTGCATGCAAAGAGGCCCAACGAAATTAAGGAGTAAGTTGCTGGGCCTAAAGAAATCCATAAACTAACCAGAAATGTCATTTGAGCTAGTTTGGGCTCTCAGAGGCTTTTGAATCTTGAGTCTTCCTCCCCGCTCACTTCTCTGCTCTCCCTCCTGACAGCACAAGGTCTACTATGTGGAAAATTAGCTTCCCCCACAACCTACTGCTGGCATGGGCCCAACTCAGTGGCCCAAACACTGCTGGAACTCACACTGTCCTGAACTGGCACCTCATACTTCTCAAGAATGGCGAATTGCTCATGTATGGGAGGGATCTGGGTCTCCAGGTTGGGTAAGTCATGCTGCAGGGTATCCATGAGTTGCAAACTGACCCCCAGTTCCTCCAGCGTCTGGGGAGGGCGGCTGATTCTGAAGGCAGGCAAAGAGAGCACTGATAAGTGGACAGGGCAGGGCCTGCCCTCCCCACACCTATGCCTGCCACCTGTGTCCATACTTCTCCGCATTCTCCTTCAGGTAGGTGTGCAGCTCCAGGAGGCGCCAGGCTGCCATCTCCTTGAGCAGAGTCGTAAACTTGTTCTGCCACTCATTGCAGTGCTGCACCAGTGAGAACTTGAGATGCGAGCAGTCCAGCAGCACAAACTGGATGTTGAGGACTGTCTCCTCCTTCTGCACATTATTAGCAACCTCCGTGTAGCTGCAAGGGCCCATAATCCCACTAGGATGTTGTTTTCTTTGCAGATGTGCCTACTGCCCCAATGCTAGTTCAAGCTCTCATTTCCTACCACCCAGACCTGTGCAGCAGCTCTAAAGCATTCTCCTATGCCCAGGTGTCTGCCATTTTAGTCTACCCCAGGCATATGGCTGTGATCATCTCACTTTCCCAACCACTGCCTATAGGATAGCTGTCAGAATCCTTAGTCTGACATTCAATGCTTTAGAGTGTCATAGATATGGGCTGAGTTCACACTGCTGCTCACCAGCTCTATGACCTCAGGCAGGTTATTTAACTGTTGGGCACCTCAGTTTCCTCATATGTAACATGGTGATAGGAATAGACCCTACCTCAAGAGATCACTGAGAGAATGAAGTTGGCTGCTACATATCAATCCCTTTGCATCCTTCCTTTCCTGTTCCAGACTATTTACTATTTGGTAAACATGCTTATGTGTTCCCATCTTTATGCCTTTGCTTATGCTATTTTCTCTACCTGAAATGCCCTCCCACTGCCCATCTCCGCCTGTTGAAATCTAACCCACTCTGTAAAGCCCAGCCCAAAAATCACTCCCTTCATGAAGCCTTTCCTAATGTCCCTAGACTGGAAATTCTCTCTCCTTCCATTGAACTCCCTGGCACTTTACATACCTTAATCACAAATTCATCACATTGAAGCTTGTATAATAATAATAAGTACATTAGCACAGTACTTTAGAGTTTACAAGGTGCTGTCACATATATTTAATAATCCCACAACCTTTTAAAGTAGGTAGTGTAATATCTATTTCATAGGAGACGAGGCCTAAAGAATGGAAGTAACCTGCCTAAGGAAAAAAAACAATATGTAACCTGCCTAAAATTACACAGCTATAAAGTGGTGGACCTGAGGTTTCAACCATTCTCAACATGCTACAGCCACTGCTGTTCTAAAAATACTTTTAGCTCCCCTACTACATTACAGGAGGAAAACATTCGTTCATTTCTTCTTTTTATTCCTCATGACCCATAGGACAGTGGTGTTTATTGAACAAATGAATAAATAACTAGAGGATAAAGAGATGGGAGTTCTTTGCCTGCCTTCAGAATTTAAGATTCTTCTTCAACTTAATTTCAATCTACCTTCTTAAAATGAAAGTGCTTCTCTCATCTTTCTGACCCCTAGCATTTCTTCCTTCCTAACAGCACCCCACCAAAACAGCTTTTCCCCTAAATCTTGTCCAGCTCTTATCTGATCTCTACCCCTGAGAAACAAAGGTCCAATGCCCTAGGTCCTGTTCATTTCCTATAGTTGAGGACACATTTATTGCATCTCCACCTACCCCCAACCCTCCTTCCTGAGTCTAGGCCTGGAACTCCTGCAATTCTATACTTCTTAGAGACAGACCTGCTCTCCTTACCGGGCAATGTCAGCATCAAAAGAAGAGACAGGGGGGTTGAGGCGCTGATAGCGACGAATAAAAGAGTCCTTGTTGATCTCCCAGATCTCCCGATACATATCCCAGGTCTTGAGGTAGTTCTGCAGTAGGCTTGCATTGTTGGTCATACCGCTGCTGACCTGGGCCTGGATCTTCTTGATGTCCTCATCTCGTTCTTCAAAACCCACCAAAATGCTTCTTACTAACTTCCATCTCAACCCAAGCTCTAGCCTGGCCCCTGGTCACTGCCCCAGATCTTTCACTCCAGTACCACCTTCCAAAAAAAATATGGCTGAAACATGAGCATTAGAAAATAAAGGAGGCAGAAAGTAAAAGTATGACACAAATCTGGAGGAATTGGATGTCTCATATATATATAGATGATACATAGATGTCTTATATCCCAGCCCCAGTCCCAAACTTGTCCTTAATATCCCAGCCCAAATCCCAAATCCCTTGAGTATTAGTCACCTAATCTCGACCTCCATCTCAGCCTTTGCTCCCTTCCCCAATCTGGCCCCTTGACCTGTATTTTCCATCAGTCATGGAGATGACTGGCCCAGTATGTCTGGAAAAAGCCCTTGTCTCTCCTCCTAGCTTCGCCCATTCCTAAGCCTCTCACACCCCTGCACCAAGTGTCCCTCCCATTGCCCACTCACCAACGATCATATAGATGGGGTCACGCTGAAACTTGCGCTTAATGAGAATTTCAGGGAGGTGGCGGAAGACAGAGATGGTGGAGAAAAGGTGGTTGCCAATGTCATTGACTATATTTGCTAAAGTCTGCAGAGCGGGTGAGAATTCCACCTGTGGGAACACCATGGAGAGAGCCTTCACACAGGCCATAGAAGAGACAGGACTCAGGACTGATAAGGTAGAACACTTCAGAACCAGGCCTGGAGGCCATAGGATAAAGCCAAGGCCAAGGGCCAAGTTTAAGGATTGAGGGAAACTGGCAAATAAAGTGTGATAGTTTTGGGGTGTTGGGGGCAAAGTGGTTCCCACCTGTGCCACACCTCCCTGCATGTCATGCTGCAAAATTACAAGAACTTGGAATAGTGGGTTTGGGGTGGTTTTTCCATCCCCATTGATGGCTTTGGACAGTTCCAGCAGTGACCACTTCACGTTCAGGCGCAGGGCATCCTCCATCATGTGGTCCAACCGAATTGTGTACAGCATCCACTGCTGCTGAATCTGGTGGGAAGAGAAGGTGGGGAGAGAATTCCTCAAGGAAGACAGCAGGTCCTGAGAAATGAGAACCAGCCAATAGGGACAGAAACAACCTAGTTAAATAGGAAGGCAGGACAGTGAGTCCTGAAGGAAGAAGGTTTGAAAGACTGAAGGTTAGGTGAATCCAAGACTAGAGCAGGATGTTTGAGAAGCACACACTGGGGGAAAAAGGAAAGACCAAGAGAATGATCTGATGGGACTGGGGGACTGGGGACTTCCCAAAACTCAAAGCCCTGGCCATAGCACCCCTACCTCAGGGCCATCATTCTTGAAGATTTCATAGGAGTTGGTCATGATGGCCACCACATTCTGGTGCAGCTTCACCAATTTCTGTTGCACAGCTGCCCGATGCTCCCTTTGGTCCTCCTCAAATTCCAGGTCCCTGTACACCCGTTTGCCACTAATGTGTACCAACAGCGTTTCTGATATCTCTTGGGCTCGCCAGCCAATGGTCAGAGTGGATGCCTTGAACTCATTCACAATTGTCTGCACCTGAAGTCAGACCCCACCCATGGCGGGGGGATGTGTTTCAGCTTGGGGAGAGACCCTCTGGGCCTAATTCTATCTTCCCACCTGTCCTCTAGCTAGAGTTATTGACATTAAAACAAAGTCCTTCCCCAAGCACACTTAGTTTCTTTCACACTACTCCCTGGTCTCTCCACCACTATCCAAGACTCAGGTATTAATTTCCCATGCATCAACCTTTCAGTCAGCCTTTAGGGTCTAATGACCATGTCCCACCTTGCTGGCATGTATGCGGCACTCTGTGATGAAGAAAACGCTGGCCCCCTTCAAAGCCCAGTGCAGTTTCTTGAGCCCAGGGTGGATCTTCTTATCCAGGAATCGGATACGCTCTTTGAACAGGGCCTGCTCATCTGGGGACAGCATGGCAATAAGCCTGTGTATAAGAGCACACTGGTAGCCGATGGAAACAAGCTCTGAAGACCTCTCCTCCACACCAGGAAACTTGGTGGAAAATCTGAAAGTTCATGATTCTAGACTAGTACTTTCCAATAAAACTTTCTGCAATGATGGGAATGCTCTACAGTTTGTGCTGCCCTGTCCAATACAGTCGCCGCTAGCCACATGTGACCATGGAGCATTTGGAATGTAGTCTGTGTAAATGAGTAACTGAAGTTTTAAAATTTATTTAATTTCAATTAATTAATTAAAATAGACATAGACACAGGCAGCCAGTTGCTACCATATTGGACAGTTCAGTTCTAGACACCCAAACAAGACAGCTGGTTCCCACCTTTTTGGACTTTAACTGGGATGAGAAAGATATCCAACCCAAAACAAAGCCCCACTCCAGAAATAAGTACCAAGGGTGTTAAGATAGGGGTGCAAGCATGGCCTTGGTTCAATGAATCTGATGTTATTCTGTGCCCATAATCCTAATGCCACCCAGTTTCATTTCTAGAGAAGTGACTCAGGCTTATAATATCTATGGTCCAACTGCCCTATGGGGTGGGAGGGGACCTGGTTGCTTTTGCTCTCTACCCTAAAGCTAGAAGACAAAACTGCAAGGGACAAGAAAATCCCATAAGAGAGAGTATGGGAAATCTTTTTTTTTTTTAAGTGGACAAAAAAAAGGATGGATACTGTATGAAACGGACAACCTTGTGGAGCAGATAAGACAAAGAGGAGGCATAAAATAACATATAGAAGGGCTGCCATGAGAACTGGAGCCCTACCTATTGTAGTCTCGAGCAACAAGTAGCAGATTTTCACGAAGAATGCGCAGGTCCTCTGCCCGTTCAGCTACATTCACCACGTAATGGGGGGTCTCAAAGAGCAGCCGCTCCCAGTAGTCAATCTCCACAAAAAGAATCAGCAGGGACCTTGGGGAGAAAGAAAAGAAAAGCAGCTGAGGTTACTGCTCAAGGGCATAAACTAGAACCAACAACAGACTGACGGGGCACAGGGCTAGGCAACACTGAGGCATTTAAAGACAAGAAATGAATCAGAACCTCCAGGTAAGAAGGCTGACTGAATGCATGGGCTTTTGCTCCCCTCCCCAAAACACTAAAACAACAGTAAAGGAATTTTTTGTTGTTTAAGGCATAAACCCACAAATACCAGGAGACAACAACAGAATAATTTTGGAAGCTGAAAAGCAGATGGATAAGGAGCAGAATTGGAATCCTAAGCTAGTAATGGAGACAGAGAAGAAGCCACTCGGTTTATGCTATAGGGTTCTCTAAAGGACCAGGCTGGTGGCTTCAGGCATCAAGGAAGCGGGTAATGGAGGAACTAAAACAGAAAGACCAAGTGAAAGTTTAGGAAGCAGCTCTCTCCATGTCCCTTCCCCAACTCTGCACAGTTAAGCAAGTCCCCTCTTCACCTCAACAAAAGTCTGAAGACTTCTTGTCTGGAGAAGGCAGTACAGAAACAGAGGGTCTTTGGATGGGGATCCCCAGGCCCAGTTGGAAAAGAGGGTAATGTACTGAGAGAAAGGGGTGTTAAATGACCATGTGTACACTGAAAGTTAAGACCTCCAGCCTCCTTTTCCGACCTAGAAACCAGCACTCTGGCAGCTGGACCTACACACTCCAGGATGAGGTTTGAAAGATTGCTTTCTGTGACCCATAACCAGCCTAAGAGGAAAAGTGGCAAGGATGATGACCTTGGGATAAGCCTACAGTTGAGAAACCCCACTACCTGCTCAACAGAACTTCCAATCAGCCTTCCAGGTCTGTCCCTTAAATATGGACAGGTAACCAAGGATCAGTGGTCTCTGTCTTTCCTAGCACAGAAGGGAGTCTAAACAAACAAACAAACAAACAGAAAAAAAGCATCTAGAGAGGAACAAAAAGAAGGTTGCCCATTCCAAATAAGAAAACTGCCACTAACACCCTCAGAGAGATAAAAGAAACAAAAGAGCACCCACAAAACAAAAACAAGATGCCAAAAGAGCTCTTGGAGGTTAAAAATGATAGCAGAGGGGGCCGGCCAGGTGGCTCACATGGTTAGAGCGCAAGCTCTGAGCAGCAGAGTTGCTGGTTTGATTCCCACATGGGCCAGTGAGCTGTGCCCAAGCTGAGCTGCTGCTGAGCTGCCAACGGGCAGCCGGATGGCTCAGCTGGTAAGAGCACATGCTCTTAACAACAAGGGTGCTTGTTTGACTCCTGCATGGGATGGTGCAACTAGATTTCACCCCCGCCCCACAACTAGATTGAAAGTGGCAACTGGACTTGGAGCTGAGCTGCGCCCTCCACAACTAAGATTGAAGGATAACAACTTGACATGGAGCTGATGGGTCCTGGAAAAACACAGTGTTCCCTTCCCCAATTCCCCAAGACTGTCCCCTTCCCCACTTCCCCAATAAAATCTTAAAAAAAAAAAAAGATAGAAAATTTAAAAATCAAAAGAAACATTAAAAAATAAAGTTCACAAAAATCTCTCCGAAAGTAGAGAAAAAGACACAAGATAGAAGGCAGAGAACACGTGTTGGAATGATAATATTTTGGGAAGATTGGGTTGAATATTAAAATTAATTTCACTCATTTCTTTTTCCTTTTAAATGCAATACCAGAAATATCTTAATTGTGTATGTAGCACTCTAATCCAGTGACCTTCTTCTCCTTCCCATCCCAGCTGCCACTCCCACACCTGGGACCTCATGACCTTCACAACTCCTCCCCCTCTGAGATAACCCACTCAGACATCGCACCCCCTGAGCCCAGCTTCCTGCCCCCATTCCAAGCTCTTGTATTCAAGCCCTCCTACTGGATCTGTTCTTGAATTTCATGGAGACCTTCAAGCCACTGACCCCTCATCTTTCTTCCTGCCTATTCATCCCTCCCATCTCTGCTTCCTCCTCCACAGACCCTGCCTTCTGTCACTTTCACCACTCTTTTGCCAGTCCTCACTATTTTGCCTCATTCCTTCATCTAAGCCCCCTGACAAAAACAAACAAACAAAAAAAAACCAACCCTGGCTAAATCTGCCATGCCCAAGTAAAGGCGGTCTGGAGAAAATAACAGGACTACACAGATTAGCACACTATACCTTCAAGTCTGGGATCCCAGCTGGACTCTCCAATCTGCTCCCCTTCCTGTTC
>NW_017731807.1:1634088-1635450 GCF_001890085.2 Hipposideros armiger
CCCCACAGAAAGCCTCACTTCATACCATCACAGAAGTACAAGTCATCAGGTGAAAACTCCATGCAATTCCTGCTATAAAAATTAAACCCACAATTTCTCCCTTTTATGACAGAAGAGGTCCTCCTCCCACCCAAGGCCAACCCCTCTTCTTGGGCTCTATTCTGACAAGGTTTCCTCCTGCCTTCTCAGATGCCATCTTTTCCAGTTCTCCTACACCCACAGCCTACTATTTCCGTTCCATCAACATTTAAGTAATAAGGCCAAGTTTCTACACTCTTACAAAAAACAATAATGAAACCAGCCCTCCCTCTACCCTGTATCCTCCTACAGGTCCCACACTCTGCGCTCCCCTTTACAGCCTATCCTCTCACAAGGATTGTCCTCATGAACTCCCTTCATTTCCTTTCTTCCTGTTCCTCAATCACCTGACAGCTGCCTCCCCTTCACTTCTAAAAGTGCTCTCATCAAGTCTCCCCAGGACTTCTTATAGCTAAACCTCACCGACCGACCTCCTCAGGCTTTGTCCTCCTCTGTAGGCCTTAACATCATGGTGGACTCCTCCCCACCTTTCCCAGACATGCTTTTCCCCTGGCTTCTGGACTACAGATCTCCCCTTGTCTCCCCTGCCCTTCAGTAGAAGTACTCTTATCTCTCTAGTATTGGAAATTACATTCAGCTAGACACTGGAGACTCAGCAAAAAAAAAAAACCTTTCCCTGCAGCTCCCTTAAATTCAGTCTCCTCAAGTTTCTTCACATCCAACACACTGGATCTCCCTGGGTGATTTCATCCACTGCCATGGCTTCAGCTGTCTTCTATAAGCTGATGACTCCCAAATCTACATGGCTAACCTGAGCTCTAAACTTGTATGCCCACCTGTCTAATGTCTACTAGATATTTCCTCCCACCCCCGCCTTGTCCCACAGGCACCTCACACTCACTGTGTCCAAAAACTTATCATCTGCTCTGCAAACTTGGAGCTCCTGTCTTGGAACAACACCATCCCCACTGCCTAAACCACAACCACATGTTCTCCCTCAGCCTCATTTTCCAACATCCAAACAACTATCAACTCTTTTGGGTTTTATAGCAAAAGCAAAGTTCAGAAATTCCAATATCTCCAAGGCATGTATAGCTCAAGTGTGATGATAAATGGCAACTAACATTCAGCCTAAAGTTGAGCTAAAGAGTACATGGTCCATCTAAAAGAGTGACAGCTTCAAGGTCTGAGGCAATTGCTGCCATATGGGAATGCAGGCCCAGTGTGATTACATTGTCTGATTTTTTTCAAGAGGGGCCAGAAAGTGGGTTTTTATATAAAATTTCCTGACTTTTATTGTTTCATTTATTTTTCTTTTTTTTT
>NW_017731807.1:1637135-1638103 GCF_001890085.2 Hipposideros armiger
CCCTCTACAGCTAAGATGCTAAACAACAGCTCAACCTGGAGTTGCTGGCGACAGCGTGGGCTGCAGCCACTGCTTCAGTGGGTTGCCATAAGCTTCCGTGAGTGGCTGGCAGCCAGCGTGAGCAGCCGGCAGCCAGCGTGAGCTGCCAAGAGCTGCCATGAGCAGTCGTTCAGTGGCCGGCAATTGATCTGCCTCACCCAGGAAGAGCGCAATTATCACAATATCAACATGGGCCAATGAAGCTATGTCCTCCACAACTAGACTGAAGAACAAAAGAACAGCAAGTTGTCTGTTCCCCTTCCCCAATTCCCCAATAAAATCTTTAAAAAAAAACATCATGGAGATGTGAAGTACAGCATAGAGAATGTAGTCAATAATGTTGCAATAACTATGTATAGTGCAGGGGGTGGGGGGGGTACTAGACTAATCAGGAGGATCACTGCATAAATTATATAAATGTCTAACTACCATGCTGTAGACCTGAAATGAATATAAAATAATATTGAATGTCAACTGTAACTAAAAAAAATAATAAAATAAAAAAGAATAATATCACAAAATACTAGAAGAAAATATGGAATATTTTTAAAATAAAAAATCTTAATAAAAATCACTTGATGTTTAAAATCTGTGTGGTTTCTTTTATTTTTTTTTTAATGAAATTACACTTTTTAATCACAGGACAAAAGGCCCCACAACCTGAAGATGTGCTCATGAAACTTTGCATTCTAAATATTACTAAACTATTATTTGGAAAGAATATTGAGGTAAATACTCCAGAATATTTTGTCTGTTCTACAGGAAAGCACTGAATTAACAATACAGGAAATAATATCATATTTCAAGTTTTGCAAAGGATTATATTTTCACCTTTATTGGAGAGGAATCTTCCAATGAAGAAAATTATTTTCAAGTGTTCATTTATTTTGTGATAAATGCTTTAAGAAATTGTGGAACAGGGCCGGCCG
>NW_017731807.1:1642203-1648650 GCF_001890085.2 Hipposideros armiger
TATCAATAATTTTTCATGGAAAATTAAATCATTTTGAAACACTGAATGTACAGAAGAGTACATTTTATATTAAAAAGGAAGAGTACTATTTATATTAAAAAGGATATTTATGTAGAAATATACTCTAATCTCTGGAATGTTACACAAGAAACTGGTATTACTGAATCTTCAGAGAGAAACTGAGTCGCTAAGGGACCGAAGTGGAGGGAGATTTTTCATTCTCTACCATGGTATAACTTTTGAATCTTATAACATGTGATATATTACCCTTTCTGAAAGGTCAAAATGTTTTAAAAATTAAAATTAAAAATTAAAACTCTCTGTGCCCCGGACTCCATTTCCACACAGGCCTTCTCTAGCAAAGCCCCTTCTACATTTGCCCAACAGTAGCAACAGCCTAGTAGCCTATTATTATAAGAGTTGAGGGGGTGACCGGTTAGCTCAGTTGGTTAGAGCGTGGTTACTGATAACACCAAGGTTACCGTTTCGATCCCCACATGGGCCACTGTGAGCTGTGCCCTCTCTAAAAGAGTCAACTATGCTATTGTAGCATGAAAGCAATGTGTAACCAATGACCATGGCTGTTCCCCAACAAAATTAAATAGAAAACAAAAGTTCATGCATAGCTGATGATAAAAGGAAACCAAAACCAATCAAGTACATATTTCCTCCCAATTAAGAAAAAAACTGTCACTAGAAGGTTTGTAATCTCTGTGGACAGATTTATTTTTCTCTCCTGCATCTTATGTGGAAAGGAAGCATGGCCCCAAGGGTAGAACTATTCACTCAGAGTACAGAGGGCAAGGACTTTTACATTGTATACATTCCCTGTGCCTATCTCAGTTCCTTGCATATGGAAGACACTCACTACATATATTTTAATAACTAATAATGAATCAATTAAATTTTAAATAATTGTAATATGAAAGTGTCATAATTACAAAGCTGCAGAAGACAGCATGCTCTGACAACACCATCAATTCTCAGGAAAGCCCACACCATGGCTCATGGTTTGGGTGATTTAGCTGAGCCATCATCGCCATCTAGTGGCAGAACACCTACATTACCGGTTTAGTAAGTTAGTGGGGTTTTTCTTTTTCTAATCAATTTATTTTATGATAAACTATAAAATTAAAATGAAGAAGTGAAAGTAAACATATTATAGCATAAGAGAGAATTAGAGAGAAGAATGGAGAGGAAACCAAGAGATGGAGTTAAACTCTTGGGAGAGTTGGGGAAAGAGAATGGCACTAAAGACACAGTAAGTAAAAAGAGAAGTCAGGTAAAGGGAAAATGAGTGGGGTTGGTTCTCATACTTGTCAAAGTTGACATCCAGCATGCCCGCCTTCTCCTGGCTGATTCGTAACAATGGTGTATCCAGCCGCCGAATACAGTCCTTGTCCAGCGTTGATGTCCAGTCTTGAAAGGTTTTTCGAACCAGTTCATCAATGGCCTGAACCATCTGCTGATAGGTATGCACACTCTCCTCTCCAGTCCCAATGTGAGGCAAGAAATGAGCACTAGAAAGACACTGAGGAGGAAGAAAAATGAATGGGTAGAGCCTACTTGCCACATTCCTCCATGTTACCACCTCCCTGAGACACATACACACACACACACACACACACACACTCACCAACAACAAGAACAACAATATGTGTAAGCCTTGTCATGGAGATTGATTTTGACTACTTAGAGGAAAGGTGGAGCCAAAAGGAAGGGTGAGAAGAGACCAAGGCACAATTGGAAAGGGAGTCAATATGAAGAAAGAGAAGCACAGAGATTCAGCTCCAGAAAAAAGTTGGGGAAAGAAAGTAAATTCTAGAAGGTGAAGGGTTGAAGAACTACAAGACTGAAAAACTAGTATGAGCCCTTCCTCACTACAGTCTTAGCCTGTCACCTTGCAGCTGCCGACTCAAATGCTCATGTGTACTGATCCTTTGAAGACATGAGGAAGCGTCTTGGAATGCTGAGACCCGAGGGAATGATCTCGGTAAAACTTCCTTATCTGGTGGTCTCCGAATGCTGAGGCCATCCCAGGGATCATACGTATGTGTGAAAGCACAACTGGTGCTTGATCACAATAAATTTCAGTGAAGCAGCTGCCGGTCTAATCGAATCAATTAACTGGGTATAGATATTCAAATGGACTTCTTTGTGACAGTTGTAAATAAAAGTTATTCACCCGCCAGGATCAGGGCTGGCTCTCTCAGTCTGCAAAGACAAGACCCCTGGCCCGCAAAAACTCTATTTTTGATTCTTGTGATTTCTTAACCCGTGGCCGCCCCTCCTCGAAACCCCAGGCCTTGTCAGGCAGGACGTGATATTAGCCCACTGCTTCTTAAGAAGCCTCCAGTTGTCTGCAGGCGGCCTTATTCTCTCGCTGAACCAATTAGATGATAGCAGGAACCTCAATCAGCTTTAGGTCTACATTCTCAAAGAGTTTTGGGGTTTTTTCTGTTTCTTTGTGACTGTCCTTCTAGGGCAGCGGTTCTCAACCTTCCTAATGCTGCGACCCCTTAATACAGTTCCTCATGTTTTGGTGACCCCCAACCATAAAATTATTTTCGTTGCTACTCTATAACTGTAATTTTGCTACTGTTAAGAATCGTAATGTAAATATCTTTTTGTTTTCCGATGGTCTTAGGTGACCCCTGTGAAAGGGTTGTTCGACCCCCAAAGGGGTCNTAAAGAAAGCCTCCAAAGTAAAAGAGAGAGGCCAAAATGACTGAAAATTACCTTAAACTTAGAATTCTAAACTCAGCCAAATGTCCAACAAGTGAAACAGGACACAGTTGTCAATCACACCAGAACTCAAAAAACTGACTTCCCATGCACCATTTCTCAGAAAGCTACTAATGGATGTACTCCACCAAACAAAGGCATAAACTAAGAAAGAGGAAGACAAAGGAAATAGGAAATCAAACAAGAAAAGAGGCTCAGGGAAGTCCCAGGATGACAACCTTACAGCAGGTCTCGAAACCAACTAATCAGACTGAAACAAGAAGACAGGGAGTTCCAAGAGGTACAGCTCTAAGAACAACATGAAATCAGTACCATACCTTGTAAGTCAGATAATGAGGAAAAATATTATTCACAAGGGTTTTATTGGTTGGTCTAGAAGAATTAATGATAATGAACAGCGTGCTAACAGAAACAATAAGGTAATTATTATTTCCCAAATGAGCAAACATTGTACAAAGAAAGCACTGTAACAACAGAAAATTACTTGGATCAGCAGTAAACAACACTAACAGTCATATTAAGATAAACACTGAATATTGATTTTAACCAAAAATTGTGCTATAGCTATACTGGGAGGATGGAGGGACAAGAATATATATGGAAACATTGCTATTAGCATAAACATATTCTCATATGTTCTTCAAACTGGAGGCCTTGAATTTGCCTCCCTAAATACCATGGCAAATCCACTTGGGCATGTATATTATACAATGCTGCACCAAAATGTTTCATTTTCTCATCTTGATAAGATTTTCAAAATAACTTTAAAGCAAATTAATCAAGTTTTAACTTGTCAGTCAACAGGATGAATTTGGTTAATACTTTCCTGATGTTGAACTGAAAACCCAATGAGAAACTTTTTTCACCGTAATGTTCAGCTTTTGCCAGAAGTTTCTCAATAAATTTCTGGAATGCAAATTTTATTTTATTGACAAATATACTTTCTAAAAATAAATCAGTCTAGGGAATCATTTTTGTAAAGTATTTTATAATTTACCCTCAGACAAGTGGTCAGGCAGTAGAGGTAGGAAAGTGAAGCTGGCTGAGTTTAGTGTTGACAGCACAGAATGAACTGACCCATGGAGAAAGCACCATATGATTAGGAAACAAGGAGAAAGTGGAAGCCCTGGACACAAAAAACAAACAGATGTCAGTGTTCCCTATCCTGCTCTGGGGAAATTCCACTACACAGAGGAATCTGCTACAGTGCATAGAGATAACATAGCTCTTTTCAGCCTGTGTATAGACAACATCTGGAATATGTTTTTGGTTAAGTGCAATCTGTAAAGCTGATCTGGCCATAAAAGGTGGTAAAAGCCAATTTGGACTTCGAAGTTCAAAGATTTGGGATATAAGGTGGAGTAACAAAACCGCTTGTGAGATAAAATAGGTGCTATTAGGACTGGAAGGCTCCCAGAACTAAGGGAGAGGCAGGTAATTCTGAGGACAATCAGGACATCTGAAAAGCATGCAAGATCTTATCTAGACATTGAACACAAAAAGAGTAAACCTGATAAAGTTATCTGCACCTCCTTGGAATGTTAATACATTTCGGAAAAGCTGAAACTGTTTTGAATTTCTTTACTAGTTTGATGAGCCCAGACTTTTCAAAATGCTTCCCTGTGATAAAGTTCCCCACCCCCTACCCTCACCCCCCATACATTATTTCCTGGATTGAGGCAGTTTTATCTTTAAAAATGTAAAGCAGCTTATAACAAATATCTCTAGAAAAAACTGCCAAGGGACAGGAGCACCTCTTTTCTCTGGAAGAAGTGTCTAGCAACTATTGGGTTTCAGCTAAACCTAGGCCATAAATATTTGGCCCAAAGTTGCCTTGTTATACTCTACTATAAAGATTATACAAACTGTATTTTAGATAAATACCTAATGTATTCCTCAACAAGAGATGATCACAGCAGACAGAAAAGTTCTCTCTTAAGTTTATCCTTACTAGATAGACACTAGCCGAAACATTAGGTAAACATATCACTGTGGAGGGTAGGGAACAAGGTGTAGGAAGCCCAGTTGAAATCCTCTAGTACCGAATATTCAGAAACCTTATAGAAATTTTACAACTTATAAGTCCATCAATAGTGGACTGATTGATTAAAATTACAGTACAGCCAAACTATGGGCTGTTATAAGCCATGGAAAATAATTACGTATTTCTGTTCCTACAGAATAGAAAAACTCCCACACATATTGTTAACGTTAAAAAAAAGTTGCAAAAATAACTGGTTATAATGCGATCCTATTTTATGTGTTTAGTGTATATTTTTTATTAAATGGTAATCATGGTTACCTCTTAGAGGCAGGGCTGTGTGCTGGATTTTCACTTTTTCTCTTATATATTTCTACATCAATTTTTTTTTACAGTGAGTATGCACTACGTTTGTAATTTTAAAATACTCAGTAAATATTTTACAAATTAAAGAAAAACAACCATATGAAATGGGTAGGAAGAATAAGAAAAAATATATAACATATCTTTAAGAGTNTTCAGTCTAGTTGTGGAGGACGTTGCTTCACTGGCCCAAGTTGGCACCATCATTGCGCTCTTCCCGGGTGAGGCAGATCAGTCGCCGGCTTCTGGACAGCTGCTCACAGCAGCTGCTGGCCGCTCACATTGGCTATTGACCGCTCACAGTAGCCCATGGCAACCCACTGCAGCAGTGGCTGCAGCCCACACTGTCGCCAGTGACTCCAGGTTGAGCTGTTGTTCAGCATCTTAGCTGTAGAGGGCAATATCACTGGCCCTCATATGTGGGATCGGAACCAGGGCCCTCTAGTGTCCCAAGCCAGCTCTTAACCAACATGCCACTCGGCTGGCCCTAAAATTTCCTGACTTTTAAATTCTGACAACCATTCAACTGAAAAATAATTATAAGTGGGGAGCTTCTGACTGCTGACAATGGTCTTTCCTTGACCTAGGTGATAGTTGCAAGGGTGTTTATTTTTATACCTATTTGTTAAGCTGAACGTGTATGTTTTAAGTACTTCTCCGTGAGTATGACATGTATTGTACAAAAAAAATTTTTGACAAAAACTATTTAAAGAATAAGATGATTTGTAAAAGTGGCTGGGTACAAAATTAACTTCTTAAAATCAAAGTTTTCCAATATAAAACTGTAACCAGTTAAACATTATCATGGAGGAAGAGACCCATGATAATTAAAACAATAAAACATTAATAAGAAATGTTTATATAACATTTATAAATGTTATATGTAACAGTTCTGTATTATAACATTGTCCATGTCAACATTTCTTGTTAGTTGGTTAATATATATAGGAAAAATGAATTATGGACAAAAAAACAAGACTTAAGGGCTGGCCAAGTGGCGCATTGGTTAAGAGCTGGCTTGAGACGCCAGCTCTGAGCATCAGGGCCCCAGTTTGGATCCCACGTGAGGGACAGTGACACTGCCCTCTACAGCTAAGATGGTAAACAACAGCTCGACCTGGAGCTGGGCTGCCATGAGTCACCGGTGACAGCGTAGGCTGCAGCCCGTGTTGCAGTGAGCTGCCATAAGCTACCGTGTGTGGCCAGCAGCCTGTGTGAGTTGCCAAGAGCCTCAGTGAGCGGCCGTCCAGAGGCTGGCGACAGATCTGCCTCACCCGGGAAGAGTGCAATGATAATACCAACATGGGCCAGTGAAGCAACGTCCTCCACAACTAGACTGAAGAACAAAAGGACAGCAA
>NW_017731807.1:1657115-1662263 GCF_001890085.2 Hipposideros armiger
AAGGTCCTCACCTGTCCAGTTTTCTGAATTGTGAGTTTGTATTACTCTCCTGGTGACACAGCTTCACAGATGCTGACCCTATACCTCCTCTTCACTCTGATATGAAATACCTAAAACAACCCACATTCTACCACACACTCGCTGTCATTGCAAATCCAAGGCCATGGCCTGCCCCACTGCAGAGCTGCATCTGCCACTCCCCTGGGCAGACTTACTCTCTGGTCATGAAAACTCTCTAGGAGAACTCTGGACAGGTCCCCCATCCCTCCCAGCATGTGGCACAGCCTGCAAGCTCTACCATCTCACTGAGGTCAAGTTTTGGAAAAGGCCAGGTGCTTACATTCATGACTCTGTCAATGCGACGCCGTAGGATCCGCACCCAGTGTGCCTGTCCAGAATACTGGGCCATGTAGGGTTCCAGGTATGGCCATTTCTTGATCAGTTCACGGTTCACGAGGGCCAATTCACTATTAAACAACATGTAGAGATCCACGGCCTTCTTGTCATATGTTCGCTTGATAGCCTAAGGAAAAAGAGAAAGAACTTGACAACATGCCCTAAGGAAGCGGGTTCCTCCAGTTACTCATCCAATAGGAAAGTTACACCCTGTTGTGGGAGTCATACTTCTTAGTGATCTGGAAATCAGGGGAACAGAAGGAAGAAAAGAGGCCCTGGCAATTTAGGGCAGGAGAAAGAGCATGAATGGAGGCAGGATGGTGTCTGGAAGGCTCAGGAGACACTGAAGGAAAGCACAGGAGAATGAGGGGTGGAGGAAGCAGGTGGGACAACAGCACCTCACGGGCTGCAAGCCTGTGGAAGGTGTCCAGCAGCAGCACACCATGCTCCACGTCTCGCACTAACTCGAAGGCAGAGGTAATTAGGTTCTGAGTCATCACCTCCAGGTCCTTGACTCCAGCACGAAACCTGCACCATTAGAGAGGCATGGTGAAGGGTGGGTGCCCTCACCAGCCCCCAAGTCCATGCCCTAAGAATCCTGTGTTATGTACTGAGGGCCTCCTATGTGCCAGGCACTGACTAAGTGCTTTACATGCATTAATGCATTTATTCCTTGAAACAAGGCAGTGAGATAGATTCTATTACTAACCTTATTTCATAGATGAGGAAACAGAGGCTCTAACTGGTAGAATAATTTGCCCAGTCACATATCTAGTATGTGGCAGAGCCAGGATTCAAGCCCTGAAAGGCTAACTCTGGAACTCTTCAACTGAGCAGCTACCTCATTCCTTGTACTCTCTCCTGTCCACCTCTGATCTGTCACCTCCACACTGTCCTTTGTACACTCTCACCTGACCTCCCTTCCCTGCTCTACCCAAGTCTGCCTGTGGTTCTCACCGATTGTAGTCTTCATGCCAAGAAGTGTTCTTGACATCCAGGATGCCCCCGTGAACAGCTCGCAGCATGTGCAGATTTTTATGAAAGATGTCTTCAATCTCCAGCAAGTTCCGTGTTACCTGGGGCCCCTGGGCACCAAAGAAGCAAGGAAGGGGGCCTTGCTTGCCATATTCCCAGCGGGCAAAATGGTACTGACAGTCACATACCTAAAAAGAAGTCAGTGTGAGAATTCCTGCTCTCTCTTCTGAACTTGTAAGTCCTGAGCTCTTTGGTGTAGCTTAAAATGTCTAAAAACTAGGGAGGACCAACCAGATGCAAGAGCCTAATAGGATGAATTTTGGCTGCAGAATGGAATATGACATGCTAAGGCAATGATAATAAGCAAAGTCTAAAATAACAGGATGGTGGTAGGTTACACAGTGACACAGGACGTGCCAAAAAGGTAAGTTCTATGTTTAGCCTCTGCCCCAGCTCCCCCACTCCTGGATGGGGATTCTGGAGCATCTGGTGTTGCCTTTGATTCTCCTTCCCTGACAGTCTTCCCACCTCAATCAGGTCCTTGCAGCGCTGCACAAAAGCATCAACCTGAGCAAATATGCTGGTCTGGTCTAGGACCCAGCCCCGACTGGAGAACCTGTGTTAGGAGAAATATGGACGGAATCAAAAAGCAGGAACACCATGTGTCAATCTGCCTATGCAAAGCTAGAACTGGTGCCCTTGATTCAGGGGGAGCCTTAGAAAATGAGACCCCAAGAAGTGGTTTTCCTGAATCCTGAGACAGGAAACACAAGGGGAAGAGACAAAGTATCTCAGTTCTAGGAGGTTTATACATAATGGACTTTCAGACTTTAGGGCCAAGAAAGGAGGAAAAGACCAGGAAGGACTCCTGGAATCAGGGAGAAGTTATTAGAGTGAAGAAAACCTAGGGCTAGGAGCTAGAACATCTGTATCCAGGGAGAAAACTCAGACCCGTATAGAAACTCCTAGGTCTAGAAAAATATAATCCATAGGCTTACAAAATAAAGTGAAAGTGAAAGGAGTCAGAATCTACTATCTATAGAAATGACAAGGGGATAATATATGGGACACTGGGAGACACATCGTACTGGGTATGCATCTGCACAGCCTGCAGGTAGTGATCTTTCCAGGCATGACAACAGGAAATGCAGCCTTGTAGGTCCTCCTTGCTAGAAGAAACATGTCCCTCAAAGATTCGGTCCAGGGAGATGGCATGACAGCATAAGCGGATGATCTCATTGCTCATCTGCAGAAGGGGTCCCGACAGCCTCAATTCACAGCTTTAGTTGCACCCACCCCCTTTTCTGAATCTTCCTGACCATGCCTCAGGTCTCAGCCTCCTACTTCTTGATTTGACTCTTGATATCCGCCAGACCCTGGTTCTCCACTTCTGGCGGGCAGCCCCTCTGGGTTCCACCTCCCTCCCTGCTTCAGCCCAGCTTGCACCTGCACTTGCCAGTGAGCTCAGCTCAGTGCCCTTTCTCCCACATGTGGGCTCTGTCACCCCATTTGAAATGTGCCAGGTCCTGCTCCTCAAAAGTCAATGTTCCTTCCTAACTCTACCTCTCACCCACTGCAATTTCCATCTTCGGAAATGAGACAGTCTTTCCCTTCTGTACAACTCAGCCTGGGAGTCTGTCATTCCTGCCTCCCTCCCCACACTCCATCAACTCTTCTCAAAGCCCCTCCTCCCACCTAGGCTACTTCCATCTGGAAAAATGCCCAGCCCAGAGCCCAACTCTGAGCATCACTAACGTTGACAATGCAGGCAGGAACCTTTGGTCTCTGTCTGACCCAAGGGGTGCTCCTCACTGCTTTTTCACCACAGACCTTCTGCTGAGAGAATTCTACCTTCTTTAGAATATCTGGGTTCTGTCAATGTGGCCACCCTCTAAAAACCCACTGCCCCACCCTCTGCAGACACACACCTTTCGGAAGAGGGAGGTCAGTCTCTCCCGAGTGTTGTAGTGGGGAGAGTTGACCCAGATGATGCGGATGAGACTGATCAACTTAGGAAGCTTATTAGGGATGTCCTTAGGCCTCATGAAGGCCAATTCCTGATAAGGTTCCTTCAGGATTGACAGAAAAGTCAGGTTCGACTGCGCTTGACAAGAACCATCCTGGCAATAAAGAGAGATCAGGAGTAAACTTATCCACTGAAAAGAACTGGTTCAAAGTGAGTGATCTTTATTCATCTTGAACCCCAACCTGTCTTGCCTCCATTGAGAAGTATTCCCAATTAACCCAGTCCTACCTGCTACCAATCATTTCAGGTCTCCGTAGCCCCCCAGGATCACAGTTTACACATATCAACTTTTATTCATTTACTAGTTTCTACGAAAGTATTTTTATGTCTTTTCTCATGTGTGAGTCCCATCTCCCCGACTAGACTGGGGGTTACCCAAGCTCAGGTTTTGTGTCTATTCCCCTAGTTTCTCCAGTTGAACTCAGCATTCTGCACAAAGTAGTACTCAACAGCTGTTGATCAACTAACTGGGCATCACTCCCATTCATCCCCATAGTTTTCACCATAGCTCCCTTCACTGCCCTGTATTCAACTAAGGTTTTAGACTTTTTACCTAGCTGTGCCTCAATTCCAATACCTAGCTTAAAATTCCACCTAGGGAGAGAAGTCATCTATCTCTGTATTCTACAGATCACTGATCTTCTGTGTCTCCAACAATAACATAATCAGCTTGTCATACTATATCAAATTTATTTTTTAAGTGTTTATCCTGCAACCCTCTTAGCTGAACCACATGGGTTCCTCTCTGATCCCATGACATCTAGTAATCCTATTTTGTGTACGTCTTATTTTCTCAGCTGGGTTGAGCTCATAGAGGGTACTCAATGTATATTTGTTGATTAACTAGTTGACTCCCTAACTAAACTATAAGCTTGTTGGGACTTTATGTTCTACTACTTTATTCTCTCCCACCAGTACTGGTCCAATCATTGGGTGGATCTATCTTCACTGTTGATTATATTGGATCCCTCTTCTTAGCTCCCTATATTGTTCCAATCACTGTCCACTTTCTGTTAAGCCTCCTTCCTTCTAGGCACTCACACACCTGGATCTGCTGAGCCAGTTTCATAAAGGGTGCCAAGTAGGACGACTTGGCAAGGCGCAGGATGGACTCAATGTGTTTCACTCCTTCCTTCACCAGCTGTGTACTGATGCCCGATAGGTCCATGCATCGGTTGCGCCAGAACTCAATCTCCTCCAAAGGACCTAAATTTTCTCCTGTATCCACAGACTCCTGGGCACTGAGCACCTCCTTTATCTGCCGGGTCCAATGGATCATGGAGGCTGCACGAGAGAATGCAAAATCTCTTCATTTCTTTACTCCCTAGTGTGTCCTTTCCTCTGCCCTCCTAACCCAACTTCTTTCTCAGCATCTGGGCTGTCCCCTTTCCTCTCCCTTAGAATCCCCGACACAATGGCAATGCCAGCCACTCACTCTCTAGCCGCTGCACCAGCTCTTTGTCCTTAAACACCGCCTCGGGCTTCATGTTCATGGCCTCCGCGGGGATATAGAGAACAGTGTGGCCCTCCAGTTTGTACCGAGTATCTAAGGAAAGGAAAGGACTATGAAAGTTCATAGAGAAGGAGTTTATGCCACCCCAGTTCTGATCATGGTTAATGGTCTGGGGTCCAGGAAGTATACGTATTTCAAGAGAGCAGGCAGGGCTGGCCGAGTGGCGCGTTGGTTAAGAGCTGGCTTGGGACGCCAGAGGGCCCCAGTTTGGATCCCACATATGAGGGCCAGTGACACT
>NW_017735719.1:0-1682 GCF_001890085.2 Hipposideros armiger
CATCAGCTTTAACCTGGGGCAAGCAGGCAAGTTAAACATGAATGTGACAGTAATCATAATCCGTATCCTGAAAATCTTAGATGGTGACGCTTCACCCTATAGATATTGTTTTTTTTTGTTGTTTTATTTTATTTGTGTGTTGGTTTGTTTGCTTGTTTGTTTTACTATTCAGTTGGGGGGTGCACTTTCAGGGGCTTGACTAGGTTCTTCATAAGAAAATAGCCCCCATTCCATGAGTCAAGGAGCCAACCTGGGAAGTCAGTCAGTTTCCGAGTATGCCTATCCTAACTCTGCCTTCAGGAACTTCAGAAATAACCACAGGCTAGGTTCACTGTGAGATGAACTAGGGGCAAAACGACTTAATATCAAACATCTAAAATCTCCTACTCTGGTCACTGGATTAGAGTTGCATTTTGGGGCACCAGGTATCAATCAGCATCAATTAAGAATTTGTGTCTAAATAGCTCCAAAATGCCTGGATATTTTCCTTTCCACATTGCACAGTCATTCTGATAAATAACTTCAGATCCCTCGGCCTTAGCAATATATTTTTTTTGGATATGCCTACTTGGGCAACGGCAACAAAAGCAAAAATAAACATATAGGATTACATCAATCTAAAAAGCCTTTGCACACAAAGGAAACCATCAACAAAACAAAAAGGAAACCTACTGAATAGAAGAAGATATTTGCAAATGATATATCTGATAAAGGGTTAATATTCAAAGTGTTTAAAGAACTCATACAACTCAACATTTTAAAAAATCTTATTATGAAATGAACAGAGGACCTGAATAGACATTTCTCCAAAGAAGATATACAGATGGTCAATAGACACATGAGAAGATGCTCAACATCACTAATCATCAGAGAAATGCAAATTAAAACCACAATGAGAGATCAACTCACACCTGTTAAAACCGCTATTATCAAAAAGACAACAAATAACAAGCATTGGTGAGAATATGGAGAAAGAACATTTGTGCTCTGTTGGTAGGATTGTAAATTGTTGCAGCCACTAGAAAACAGTATGGAGGTTCCTCAAAACATTAAAAATAGAATTGCCATACAATCCAGCAATTATACTTCTGGGTGTTTATCCAAAGAAAATATAAACACTAATTCAAAAAGATATATGCACCCCTATGTTCATTGCAGCATTATTTACAATTTCTAAGATACGGAAGTAAGTGTCCAGTGATAAATGAATGGAAAAAAAATGGATATATATCTCAGCCATAACAAAGAATGAAATTTTTCCATTTGCAACAACATAGATGAACCTAGAAAGTATGATGCCAGCTGATATAAGCCAGAGAAAGACAAATGCTGTATGATTTCACTTATATGTGGAACCTAGAAAAACTAAACAGACAAACAAATAAAAAAGAAACAAACTCCTAGACACAGACAACAAACTGATGACTGCCAGAGGGGAAGAAGGTGGCAGGATAGACAAAAGAAAAGGTAAAGGGGATTAAGCGGTACAAACTTCCAGTTATAAAATGAATAAGTCACAGGCATGTAATGTGCGGCATAGGGAATATAGTCAGTAATATTATAACAACTTGGTACAGTGATGGATGGTTACTAAACTTATGGTTATCATTTCATATGACATATAAATGTTGAATCACTGTGTTGTACACCTGAAGCTAATATAATATTGTATGTCAACTCTA
>NW_017735720.1:0-2916 GCF_001890085.2 Hipposideros armiger
AAAAAAATCATCAGTACTGAATTTTTGCCAGAACTAGTGTTTTCCTATGGTGGAACATGGTTAAAGTTCTGGAGGTTTCAGGCAATTAAGGTTCTGCTTTTGTCTTAACCATTAGTTTCTCCTCTTGCTTAACTACCATATCACGGTGGCTTAGATTTATATCTGTAAACTGATACAAAGTAATAGAATTGAACGAGGAGATCATTAACTTGCCCCCCAGCTATGATTTCAGGATCTTCTGGAACTGGAGTTCATGGGGTTCATTTGCTAGGTTTGCTATGTCTTACCCAGAGTAACCTCTGATTTCCTACTCAAGTCTCAGCTTCCCTTTCTTATTTATATTTATATGATAAATATATTATTACTATTTATAGAATATCAAACCCAGAGTCACGGAGGGTTGGGAGTGGCCCAGCGCACAGGAGATGTAAGCGTTGGTATCGGTCTGGAAAAAGAGGGAGGCTGGAAAAATACTTGGAATATTGTGGCCACGGGGGAATAGCTGGACTGAAGATGAAACACTGCCTGCCAAAATGCAACACGGTGCAGTCTTATTGAATCAATGCTCAGAGATGACATGCTGCTCTGGACACATCGGATTTTCAATCATTTAAATAAATGTTTTCTACTTTGGGAAGAAGTAGCTCACACTTTTTTAAAAGCATCTTTTAATTTAATTTTGTTTCTTCTTCTGAAATCCAAATGTATTACAGATCAATCGGTTTGCCCTACAAAAAAATGAAAGGATTTCCTGCATTTTTTTTTCTTCCCTCTCTCCTTTCCTTCTTTGCAATTGCAATTCATTTTTCTCAAATGTTCCTGTCAAGGTCGTCTTCAAATTACTCTAAAAATTATATATAAATTTACTCCAAAAAATTATATATATATATATATATATATATATATATATATATATATATATATATATATATATATCTTCTGAATGAACTCAGTAGTTTATTGCTTTCATATCGTTTGTTACAAAGTTACATTGTTCTCCAAAAAGCTTGTGCTCATGTTCAAATTGGGTTGCTGGTTACCAAACTGGGTGTTTTTCGGTTTTTTTTTTCGTGATGTTCCTGCACCTAGAGAGAAGCCTCCTCCTAAAGGATGAGTGTTCATTCATTTCAGGCATGAATGTGAAAATGTATCCTATTCCCTGACAAGGCAGTTCTGTCAATCGGATCCTGACAATGTAAAGAATTGCATGAAGCCATTTGTGGAGTGGAAGTGAGCATTGGATTCACCATGGAAGAACTACTGTAATTGGAAAGCAGGAGGGATGCCGCCTTTTATTAGAGCTCCACATTTATTTTTTTCATCATCAGATATCAACATTGATATCATTATAAACAGCAACAGAAGATAATGACACTCCTGACCTCTGTTCACAGCAGCCCTGGCTCAGGAGGGTCAGGGAGAAAGAGAGAAACCTAAGTGCCTAGAAGGGGACGTTTGGGGGAGAGGGAGCCACAGAGGGCATGGTCTAACTCAGCAGGATTGAGGATTTTCACCACTGGCATTGTTTAGAATGACAGTACATGGTGCTAGTAAAAAGGAAACCAGATTTTAGTCAGTTTTATTATTGCTTTAAATTTTCTACAGCCAGTGCTAGCACTGCCTATACCTGAGGTGGTGTGCTCCCACTGCTCTGCCGTCTCCCCATATTTGGTATACCCCACTGCCCCCAGGAGTTGTAACTGTGATTTCTGAGTAACTTCCNTTCAGAATTCCTTAGTATTTACTAATCTTTTGTTTGTTTGTTTGTTTCAGGATCCCATTCAGGATACCACATTGCATTTAGTCATCGAGTTTCTTAAGGCTCCTCTTCGCTGTGACAGTTTCTCAGACTTCCCTTGTATTTGATGACCTTGACAGTTTTGAGAAGCTGTGGTTAGGTATTTTGAAGAATGTGCCTCCATTGGGAATTGTCTGATGCTTTTTTCATGATTAGGCTGGGTTTAGGAGTTTCGAGGAGGAATAACACAGAGGTAAAGTGCCATTTTCATTATATCACATTAAGGGTACATTCTATCACCATGTTTATCACTGTTGATGTGAACCTCGAGCACCTGCCTGAAGTGGTGTTTGTCAGGTTTCTCCACTGTAAAGTCACTCTTCTTCCTTCCTGCTTGCCATATTGTCCTTTGGAAGGAAGTCACTGTGTGCTGCCTAACACTTAATTTAGACTCACGGATATTTTCTAAGTATTTTTTATAGTTTGTGTTATACTTTAAATACTTCTTTGTTGTTCAAAATTTTTCCAACTTTGGCTATTGGGATCTCTTTCCATTGGCTCCTGTATCCTTTTGACATATCCCATTATTGTGGGTACTTAAAAAAAATTATTCCTTACTTTGTTGCACTATATTCCAGTCTCTTCTTGTAGCCAGTCCCAGAATCAGCCATTTCTCCAAGGAGTCCTGGCTTGTCTTATTAGAAAATGGCATTAGAAACAAAGATCTGGGTGCTATCTATGCTGCTTGCAGTTGTGGTATTTATTGCTTCAACGTCCTCTCAGCTGACAGCAAGGAAATACCTAGATTATACTAATCTGCGCACATGTGTATCTATAAATAGTTCTTTATATAACTTTCTATCTAAATTGAGCTAAATATGAGTTTATGCTTAGGGCTCTAATTCTAAGTATTGCAACATGGATCATTATAGCCTCTCCCCCTTGCTTACCTTTAACCTCTCACTCCAACAGTGAAAAATTGGTTAATAGTGAAAAAGTTAATTTCTAAATCACTATTCTATAATAAAAACATATTAACTCTTAAAGAAAATTTTGTTTTAGAAAAAGAAAAAAAGTATGGCTCCTTAATTTTGATGCTATAAATGGCTAAAGCCCGATACTATTATGGGTTCATTAGAAAGATAAATTATATGCTTAAAAGAAGAAAAATGTTAATG
>NW_017735721.1:0-1681 GCF_001890085.2 Hipposideros armiger
TGGGAACAGCAGAATGCTCTGATGTCCCCTGTGTCTTTTGGCTAGATCCATTTCAAAGTACCACGCTGGAGTTGAGCATAAACAAAAACTGGAAGAGGTTTGTGGGCAAAATAACAATCAGTTTTCATTGTAGGACTTATGCTTTTAGACTAGAAATCACATTTCAGAAAGTGCTAGAAGGAACTTTTGAGATCTATTTTTAAAATGGAAATCAAGGCCCAGAGAAGTTAAAATGACTAACTCACATAAATGGCAGAACCAGGAGCCCAGATCTTCTGCTTTGTGCAAGGAAGATGAATAACATATTCCAGTCAGCAAGCTCTGTACACTGTCTGTGTAACAAACCACCCAATGTGTCTATTACCTCTTCTAAGAACTCGCCTAGCATTCAGGGATGCCTTCCTCCTTTCTCTCTGCTCCTGATGTCAACAGTGAGGTTCACTGAATAAGGTGGGTCTGCAGGATGGAACTTCTTGCTGCCAGACAATTTGGTAATGTGAGGACTGCCACTTATTTTCACTGGGAGGGGATAGCATCTGCTTTCATTACCTACCTGTTCACTGACTTATCAGCAAGGGAAGCAATGATGCTGGTGACACTTTCCTTTCAAGCACTTTATCTGTTTTCCTTCTGAATTCTGAGAAGGTATCTTGAGTAGGATTCATTCCCAGTTACTGAGGTTCAGAGATGAAAAGTGAACTGCCAGCTTTCCAAAGAGGACTGTAATTAAACAAAACAAAACAAAACAAAAAAAACAGTCAAACAAGACTAGCATATTTTTCTCACTTGGAGTTTTTTCTCCAAGAAACTCTGAGCATATTCTCCCTTATATTTCTTCCCCTAAAGTCTTAAATGTTACCTCTTCAGAAAGTGCTTTCCTGCCCACCCAATACTCAAGAGCTAACACTCACATTGCCCTGACACTGTACACGACATTGTTTTAAGCCCTTTCCATATATTAAATCTATTAAACCTCATTACAAGCCATTAAGGTATTACTCTTATCATCTCCATATGGGGTAGGCACTTTTATTACTATCTTCATATTGTAGCTGAGAAAACTGGAGCACAGAAAGGCTAAATAACTTTGCCAAAATCACGTGGTAAGTACTCATTTATGTTTATTGTTTGTCTCCTGTATCATTCACATCATAGGTACTATGTAACTATTGTTGAACAAATGAAGAAATGTATATTAGTGAGCATCATTCACTCTGCAACAAATTTTTAAAAATTAATTTTACTTTGAAATGATATTATACTTAAAGAACAGCTATAAGAATTATACAAAGAACTCGACTCAGAGATTTCATTAAGGATAAATGTCCCCCAAATACACGTTAGAGCAAGAGGATCCAGTCCAGGGCCACTTGAACAACAAATATATATTGAGAACCTGCTACTATTGGATTATATAACAGTCTGCTAATTGGTCTCTTAGCTGCAACCATTGCTTCATTACATATAGCACCAGATCCTTCTAAAACAAGTTACATCATGTTAGTACTCCTCTGCTCAAAACCCTGCAATAACTCCCTATTATATTAAAAGTAAAAATCAGTAGGGCTGGCTGAGTGGTGCGTTGGTTAGGAGTTGGCTTGGAACGCCAGCTCTGAGCAGCAGGGCCCGGGTTCGGATCCCACATTAGAGTCAGTGACGCTGCGCCCTCTACAGCTAAGAT
>NW_017735722.1:0-1639 GCF_001890085.2 Hipposideros armiger
GAATGTGATTTTTATACCAGGAAATCCATACCCCTGTGTCTTGGGGGTTTCCCTTGAGGCTAGCAATCCAACCCACTACCATTTATTCCCTCTGAGCTACAGTTTCAGTTACTTATAAATGAAGTTGTGACATCTGGGAATGACTAGATGTGGTATGATCCACCCACTGGTAACTGTTTCTCATCTTTCCCGAGTTGCAGCATTGAGGTTTCTGTGTTCTGAACGACCTTGGCCTGTAGCTGCCCAAATGCCTGCATGGCAGTGTTCACAGCTGGCTTTTTACCAGTGAGGTGAAAAGATAGGGAAGCTAACAGTAGTTCCTAAAAACACGTGTAGTGTCATGGTGGGCAAGGTGCGACAGAAAACCAGGAGGAAGAAATGGAGAGTGTACGGAGTCCCAAACCAGGCAGACCTCCATGGCAATATCTGCTAGGCTACATTCTGGCTGAATGACCTTAGGAAAGTAATGGAATCTCTCTGAACTTCGGTTGTCTCAACTACAAAATGGGCGTAATAGCATCTTCCTGTGTTTCTCAAAATGTGGTCCCCGGTCCAGCAGCATTAGCATGACCCGGGTCTTAGGATGCCCGTCCCAAACACTAAGAACTAGAAAGGAAACACATGGAAGGGGCCTGAGAGGAAAAAGCCAAACCCTTCACCTCCTGTTCTTTAACAGCAATACAAGCCCCATGTATGACTTTGTGAAAGATGCAAATTCTTCCCCCATCCCAGATCTACCAATGAATCAGAACTCTGGGACTGGGCCCAGCAACCTAGTTCAGCAGGCCCACCCGGTGATTCCAACGGGAGCTTTCTCAGGTTTGAGAACCACTGCTCGGCTTCACAGAGCTGTGGTGAGGATTAAACAAGACAGTATTGCAGGATCAGATAAGATACGCATTGAATGAGATGCCATAGCAACAAAACTCTTACTTATATGAATCAGCCTATGGTGAAATTGGTTTCGTTATACACCGTTTCGCTTAAAGTCGCAGAACCTATTGAAAACGTTAAGTGAGGACTTGGCTGTCTGAGGAAAGAGGCTAACAGTGCCTGGTGCATAGTAAGCACTCAGCAAAGCTAATCGTCCTTTTCTTTCCCTTCACTGAGTTATGGTAGAATTGCATTGGCTAATATATGGGAAAATGCCTTGTAAACATGCTACCAAACAAAAGTGTTTTGTTAAAAGGATCCGCTTCTCCGTGCTTTCCTGAATTGCCTGAGTTTTCAACAGTGAAGAGGTGCTCCTTTTATAGCTCACACAAGCAAAGGGCATTGCCTTTGTGAGAAAGGGACTGAACAAAAACACAGGGGCTCCAAGCCTCATGAGGGCCTCCCAGGCCAGAATGCTCTTTCTATCCTTGTCCTTCAGACCAGGTGAAGTCAGATCTAACCTCCCTGGTGCTTTCCTGGCCTCTAGGGACCAGACATCTGGTTCCATAGCCATGGCCACCTCCACGCTATGCAACTAAAGTCATGGGAGAGGGGCCACATCCCCTGCCTCTCCACCCAGCTCATGGGAGCTGGGCCCCACTTGGCACCTGAGCCTCTCTGGGCTGAGCCTTGGCCTAGGCCTAAAGCTGGGGCTCTGAGCTACCTAAGCCCAGCCCCGTGCAGGGACCCTCAGCAACCTGAAAAA
>NW_017735723.1:0-1680 GCF_001890085.2 Hipposideros armiger
CTTGATCAGTCAAATTTAACTGCTCCCTGAAGTTTAACTAAAATGTCCTGGAAATTCATCGTGTATCAGGCACTGTGCTGGGGACCGACGGCTGGCTCACAATCTAAAGAACAGGACAAGGTGCAAATGACTAAATTAAAATACAAAACAGAGTGAAATGAGGGCAGACGCAGGTGCCAAAACCACACTCCATTCAAGAGATGGGGGATGATTCTGATTCAAGAGTCCTGGTGGGCTTCTCAGAGGAGGTGGCCGTGAAGCTGGATCTTATAGGGCAGGAAGGATTTGGACAGGCTTTCTATCACTGAGGAGACTGGCGCGCACATTAAGGAGTTAGGGTAAGCAAAGGATACAGGTAGATTCAGAGCCCCAACAGCACAAAGGCCTGTCCCTGAGGTACATTCTAAGAACCAGATTAGCTCAACACCCTGCCCCTTTTAAGTTCTCACCACAGATTCGACTTGTGGCGAGGGCTGCCAGTTGCCACTCCAGATCCGTCCTCCCATTTCTGCTTAGGAACAGAACCCTGCTTACATTCAGGGCAGCAAAGCAGCCAGAGGAAAGACGAGACCTCACAGCCTCTAGGGCAGCCAAGCATGGCGGTGGGACTTGAGAAAGCCACTGAGAGGCAGTTTGCCCGCTGAGATGTGTGCCCATCTGGGCGTCCCCGCTTCTTCTTGGCTGCCATACTGGATGTGCCTCGGCCTAGAGCTGAGAATGGCAGCAATGACAGGATTCTGGGGACCTGAATGACGCCATCAGGCCACCATGACACCCCACTCTGCCAACATCCTGACTTCTCGGGTGTGGGAGAGAAAAATCCCCTTCCGGTTTAAGCCATACTGTCAAATACTGTTGAGCCTAATTGTGACAGAAACACCACTGATTTCCATCCGCCTCCTTTTCATCTGCAGAAGTCCAAGTTCTTCCTTCCTTCTCCTTGGCTGAACCCCTTTGCTCCTACCCGCCCCGTTTCCGCTCCATCCACCGCCATTCTTCTTGAAAACACAATCACAGGCCCGCCTGACTCTGTAGCCTGACAGCAAAGCAGGGCATGGTTCCTGAGCCCCTTCACCCACACCCCTCATGGTGCCTGCCTTCCCCTCTACACCCTCACTCAACGAGCAACCCAGGTGCTGACCACCTCCATCTCACCTGGGAGCCTGTCAGAGGAGCAGACCTTCAAGCCCAGCCCAGGCTTACAAATCCCAGTCGGCATTCGCTCGATCCCAGGATGCCTGCAAGCCTAACGGCTGTCCACATCCTCCTCCTCAGCTCCAGCTGCTCACCTGCAGACCGCAGATTAGGAAATCCACTCGCGAGCTGCGCCCTCCTGCCTCGCCCGCCTTTCCAGATCTCTGGCTCCTTGTCAACCTTCCCTACAACGTGAAAAGCAACCTGCCTACCCTGGATTGCTACTCACTCTTCCCTGAACACAGTAATTACTTTCACACTTCCCTGCTTTTGTTTTATTTTCCCCTCTGCCAGGAATACCCTTCAAAGCCCCTGACTACCTGTGGATGTCCCACTCAGCCTTCAGTGCACACTGTCAGTTCAGCTGCCACCTCCGGACCATGAGCATTTTGCGGGGAGGGACTGGGTCTTCTCCATCAGCAAGGTGGTAGAGCAGCGGGCTCTGGAGACCATGCCACTCGCTAGAGTGTGACCTTGGACATGGTA
>NW_017735725.1:0-1679 GCF_001890085.2 Hipposideros armiger
CAAAAGGAAAACTACAGGCCGATATCTCTGATGAACATAGATGCAAAAATCCTCAACAAAATCTTAGCAAACAGAATTCAGCAATATATTAAGATAATCATACATCATGACCAGGTGGGTTTCATCCCTAATATGCAAGGGTGGTTCAACATGTGCAAATCAGTTAATGTGATACACAACATCAACAAAAAGAAAAAGAAAAATCATATGGTCATATCAATAGATGCAGAAAAAGCATTTGACAAAATATAACAGCAATTTATGTTAAAAACTCTTAGCAAAGTGGGAATAGGGGGATCATATCTCAACATAATAAAGGCCATATATGATAAACCCACAGTTAACACCACACTCAATGGGGAAAAGCTAAAACCATTCCCTTTAAGATCAGGAACAAGACAAGCCTGTCCACTTTCACCACTTCTATTCAACATAGTCCTGGAAGTTCTAGCCACAGCAATGAGGCAAGAAAAAGAAATAAAATGCATCCACATCAGCAAGGAGGAAGTAAAATTGTCATTATACACAGATGACATGATACTATATATAGAGGACCCAAAAGACTCCATCAAAAAACTATTGGAACTAATAGACGAATTCAGTAAGGTAGCAGGATACAAAATCAATATTCAGAAATCAGTTGCATTTGTATATACCAATAATAAACTATCAGAAGGAGAAATTAAGAAAACAATTCCATTTACAATCGCTTCAAGAACTATAAAATACTTACGAATAAATTTAACCAAAGAAGTAAAAGACCTGTACTCTGAAAACTATAAGACACTGAAAAAAGCAATAAAAGAAGATACAAACAAATGGAAAAACCTTCCATCCTCATGGATAGGAAGAATTAATATAGTTAAAATACCCAGGGCCAGCTGAGTGGCGCGTTGGTTAAGAGCTGGCTTGGTATGCCAGAGGGCCCCGGTTCAAATCTCACATATGAGGGCCAGTGACACTGCCCTCTACAGCTAAGATGCTGAACAACAGGTCAACCTGGAGCTGGGCTGCCGTGAGTCGCTGGTGACGGCTAGGCTGCAGCCCCTGTGGCAGTGGGTTGCAATGGGCTACCGTATGTAGCCAGCAGCCGCAGTGAGCAGCTGTCCAGAAGCCGGCGACTGATCTGCCTCACCCGGGAAGAGCACAATGATGTTGCCAACTTGGGCCAGTGAAGCAACGTCCTCCACAACCAGACTGAAGAACTAAAAGGACAGCAACTTGTCTGTTCCCCTTCCCCCAATTCCCCAATAAAATTCTTTTAAAAAAATGTCCATATTGCCTAAAGCAATATATAGATTCAATGCAATTCCTATCAAACTATAGGGCATTTTTTTCCACAGAAATAGAAAATATAATCCTAAAATTTATATGGAACCAAAAAAGATCCCGAATAGCCATGGCAATCCAGAGAAATAAGAACAAAGTCAGGGGAGATCACGCTTCCAGACATTAGAACATACTACAAGGCTACATTAATCAAAACAGTATGGTACTGGCATAAAAACAGGCACACAGATCAATGGAACAGAAGAGAGAGCCAGAATTAAATCCAGGGATATATGGGCAGTTAGTCTATGACACTGGAAGCAAGAATTTACACTGGGGTAAAGATAGTCTATTTAATAAATGGTGCTGGGAAAATTGGACTGACACATGCAAAAAAATGAAACTGGACC
>NW_017731808.1:0-907 GCF_001890085.2 Hipposideros armiger
TAACTCAGAGCTCAGGGCCGGCCGCCCCCACACAGGTCTCACAGGGGGCTGAGCCCCTGCCACGTTACCAACATACACACGGTGACTGACAGGCCCGTCACGTTCAGCAGAGGCTGCAGGCGGGCAAACACCTCGGGTCAACTGGCAGGGCTACCTCCTGGAGGCATCACCGGGCAATAACGAACCTCTCTGAAACTCAGACAGAAACAGCCTTAGTACTCGGCACTGTCGTGTTCAGCTGAGAATTGAATGAGGACACCGGCCGACAGTGCCAGGCGCCGGTGACAGTGCCAGGCGCCGGTGACAGCGGGCGCCACTGGGTGCTCCCTCGCTGGCACCTGCAGCGTGTCCGTGGAGACAGGAAGTGGCCGCACACCCTGAGCAGGTGGTCTAGAATTTAGCACCAGGCAGAGGCCACACCTCTTCCAATTCTTAACAAACACATATGAAAAAAAAAAAAAAAGAGGAAAAGCTGGAAAACACATTCACACCGACCCGCGACTCCATTTACCAGCCGAAATCGAAAAGAGATTGAAATTCAGACCTAACCGTTTTGATGGTTTCTGAGGTTAGCAGTCCTGAAAAGGAAGCCCCGGGTCATTGGTTTGCTGATGTTTATGAACAGTTCAGAGCAATGTGACATCACTAATTTGTCAAGGAAGGGTGTCAACGTGGAAAGTGCAGTAGGAAAGCCCCATCTGACATCACTCCCTCTCGAGAACGTTTACCTGCCCTTCCTGCTGTCTGGCTTTGACCGAGCAACGCTTCAAGAAACGGCCTTTGCAATCATCCGTCCACAAGACCCCATCCCCAATAAGCGAGCTCTGGGCTTCGAGGCTGGCCAGATCCAGCCTGAGCATTTTCCACCTGTAAAGTGCCTGGCAAACAGTTTCTGTGCCTCAGTTTT
>NW_017731808.1:5207-5985 GCF_001890085.2 Hipposideros armiger
CGATGACTGTCCCTCTTCTGGAAAGCCAGCCACAACGAAGCACTTTTCCTTTAAGTAACAAAAGAGCAAATGTGCCACTGACCTCCTTCCTGACCCCTCCTTGTTGACGGCCAACTCCTGCTCCACTATCGTCCCCATGAGTCACACGACAGAACACGGCCGTTTCGGTCCACTGTGGGCCTTCCTTTCAGGGAGCTGAGTCACATCTGAGTCACCTGCAGTCGTGCTGTGGAGTCCTATCTGCACGCGGGACGTAATGAAGCTATATCCAAACGAGACTGGTCTCCTCCCAAAGCGTCTTCCCTCTTGAGACCTCAGAACACATTTGCCGGAGACTAAATTTGAAAACCACCAAACTCATGCAAATGAGCTCGGTCTCACAGAGTCCCATCCAGGGGTCAAGGGTGTCCCCTCTAAGGAAGGCTCCGCTGACTTCACCATGGTGGTGGCACCACCATTCACATGCTCGCTCCCACAGAGAGGCCCTCTGGGTGCCTTCGGGAGGCTGGAGGCGTGACGAGGTGTGACAGGCCGACGAGGCCCACCCTCCTGGACCTCAGATTCTGTGTCCCTTCTTCAAACTCCAAAGCAACCAACACCAACAGACACTCCCTCTCCAGTCAACAAACGATGCATGACAGACACCCTCTGATGCCTCAGCCGCTGCACAAAATCACATATATATATAAAAAAGAAGCTCTCGCTTCCTGTTGGGGACATCATGCATGGGTCAAGTTAACAGACAGCAGTAAGTTTAAATAACAGTTCAACGTAAGTA
>NW_017731808.1:7079-27918 GCF_001890085.2 Hipposideros armiger
CTTTAAAGGGAAGCTGACACTGGGGCTCAGGCCACATACAAACAAGCAATAATAAAGGCTGGGCTTTGTTTTGTCTTCCAGTTTAGCTCTCATTTGGAAACAGGTTTCGCGAACGTCCCCGCCATCGGTGCGCCCTCTCTTCTCTGCCCTCCCGAGCGTTCCCGTTCTTCTGTCTGTTCTGCCCTTGCGTAAACTCCCAGCCTTCAGCCACCACAACTGCAAATACGGGGTGCCTTTCAAACGTTTCCTGTTCCTTATCCCATTTCTGCACTCTCATACCCCTGCCTGCACCCCCTGTCCCCACTGATGCGTGATGGCTTCCTTCTGTCGGTACACACAAACCAGATGCCTGAGGTTTCCACCTAGAGCAGGTCCTTTCGTCCCCCTCCCCCCCGGCTCACCTCTAATCAGTGCAAAAAGCATGGTTTTGGGTCAGCTCCCTTCTTCAAAACCCAGTTAACAATCCAAGTAACTGCCCACAGCCTCACCAGAAAAATCGGTATTTGCCTTTTTCCCAGGATGCGTCTCTGGCTGCTGTTGACTTTTCTCCACGTCCCGGTTCCTCTTCTCCAGACCACTGTCCAATGGCTGGGAAAAACCAGGTCCCAGGCAAGGCTCTTCTCCTTTTCTGACCTCAAGTTCCTCCTCTAGATGGCCTTGCAGAACTGCCTGTGTGACCTGACCAGCCCCCTGCTAGTCTCAGCAACCTCACGTGTCATTGGAGCCAGGATGGTCAATGGTACAGGGCAAGGGGAGCTTGCAAGTCAGTGCTCCCCAAGATGGCCTTTGGGACTCCCCAACCCCAAGCCAGGAAGGCGCACACCAAGTCCACCCCAGTGCAGATCTCAGCTCTTCAGGTTTGTGACATCCTTGCCCCCCCACCCCCAGAGGCCTCCTGACTTGTCCTGGGGCAGATCCAATCTCAGGGGTCCCTGGCAGGCACCCTGGAAAGTAAGGAGGTACCAGGAAGAGCAGCAACAGCTCAGCACTTGTGGGAGGTGGCATGACACGGGAACCCAGAGCAGTGAGAGAGAAGCGGTGGGAGAGCCCTTAGGGCCTTGAATGCCCCCAGACGCTCCTCCCCAGCAGAGCCAGCCCAACCCTTCCGTGACCCAAACCAACCAGTCACTAAATGGACCCAGCTGCCTTTCCTTTCTGCTTCCATGCCCAAGGCTCAGACCTGAGCAGTAGTTTTCAAACCTGGAATTTCCTGGAAGGTTTAGAAAAATAGACTCCCCACTCCCAGTGTCTGATGCAGGGCAATGACCCCATATTGTTACAAAGCTCTGCCAGGCCTCCCGCCACAGATTTAGATGGAAGAGTGACAGCCGCTAGCGCAGGGTTCCCGTTTACGCTTCCTGGTGGACTGCCCCCCTCTTCCCCAGTCTGGGCCCAGAGGTTCAGTCAGCACGCTTACATGATGGCCACTGTTACTGGCATAATGTCCTGTGTGTGTGTCTAAGCTTCATGGCCTACAGGACATTTCACCAGCTCCACCCAGGGAGGTCAGCTGTCCCCCCACTGCCCCACGGAGGAGTCCCAGGCCTTCAGCTCTGACACACTGAAAGTGGGCAGCACAGAGCCCCAGGTGAGGCTGCCTCCAGGGCTCCACTCTCAGGTTAGGGGGACACTAGCCTGGCCTACAAGCAAGCCCCTTTCACACGAGGACCTCCGGGGCCTGTTCTCCGCTTCCCTTTCTCCTTCTCTCCTCTGGTTTTCATGCATTCTAATGTCCTGGAGGAGCCCAGGAAGAAGGAAAGGTAAGTGACACTATGTGCAAAGCCCAGAGTCGCTGGTCTGCCTTCACCCTTCTCCCTATGGGACCTTGGTCAAGTCACCTCACCGCTCTGCCTCAGCTTCCTCACAACTGCATTAACCATGTTACAAAGAGCAGCAGAGCTGCGTGGCTGGAAGAAAGTGCCACATCCACGTTTCCTGTTATCATAATACCAGTGCGGCCAAATCTGCTCCTACAATTAAGGTGACAGAGCCCAGGGCGGGGCCGCCAGGGTTCCAAGCGCTAATCTCCAAGGCAGCTCCAGCAACCACACAGCCCTGTTACAAGGCTGACCTTGAGGGTGTCAGAAGAAGGACGTTTCTGGGGACCAAACAGATCTCCGAGCCAAGGACAAAGGCCTATGCAGCTCACCAGGTGATAGTTTGAAAGCCAGGAAGGGAAGTTTGCATGACCAGTCTTCAGGGGTCCTAGCCCAGGGGGCTCCCCCAAATCTCTGTGGAGTGTTTGCTTGTTCAATGGAGCCCCTTCCTTCCACTCTAACCTCATTGGTCGGTTCGGTCGGCTGGGGTGGGGGGGATGGAGGCAGACCTCACCTCTGGTAAAGCTGAGAGAGCCAGAACAAGTCTCTAGGGAATTCCTAGGGGGGCTCCTCCATCTGCTGCCCACCAGCCACCCCGCCCACCTCTCACCTCACTCAGCAGCAACTGCCGCTTAGGGTCGGCTCCCTAGGTGCCTGAGCCCCCAGATCCCTTCGCCTTGAGCTCTCCCAGCCCCCACCTTTTGTCCCGGGGAGGTTGGCTCCATTCTCACTTCCTGGAGAACCTTCCGCGACCTCCCCGGATAAGTCAACAACCCCCACCCCCTCGCTTTAGGTTTTCCAAGCACCTTGGCACTGCAATGTGCAGCCTTTGTAATTTTCCATTGTTAGCGGGGCTCTCTACAGCCGTGAGCGCCAGCAGCTCTAGATCAGCGCGCCCGAGTGTGCGCCCCTTGTTTTAGCCCCAGGACTACCGCGCGTGTGTGAGGCGAGGAGCGGGCAGCTCTCCCTGCCCACCCGGCCGGCCTCAGGCCACGGTGCCGTCCTTTCCCTCCCAAACGAACCACTAGCGTTTCCCTTGAGCAGGCCCGTCGCTGGTGCACCCGAAACGGGATTCGAGGCCACAGCGCTGTGCCCGCGGGCGGGGCGGCCCTCTGCCGCGTCGGGGCAGGACTGCGGGCGCCCAAACGCTGGGGCCCAAGCCAGTGCCGGCAGCCACCCGCAGCCAAGGCCTCTGAGACGTGGACACACACACTTTGGGGCCGTAAAGCAATTCTGCCGCAGGACCCGTGGGGCGCGGAGAGCGGGGCGCCCACTGCCAGGCCGGTGCGCTCGGCCACTCGGCCCCTGGACCGAGTCCCCCCGGACGGCCCGCGGTGACCGACGCGCAGGGTGCCCGGCTTTCTCCCCGGGGGGCGGGAGCGCGAGCCGCGGCGCAGGACACTCCCCCGACCGGCTCCTGCGGGCGCCCGGGTGGCCGGCCCTGGTGGCCGACGCCGGGTCCTTGCCCCGCGGCCGCCGAGCCGTTCGCACCTCGCCCGGGGGCCCTCCGGGAGCCGGTCCCCGCCGTCCCCGCCGCGCCGGCCGTATCGCTCCCAGCATCTCGGCGAGTTTCCAGTTTCTCCCCACTTCGGGAGGGAACCGAGGAGCAGGAGGAGTTCAGGTAACACTCCGGGGCCGCAGAGATTTTCCCGAAACAAAGAAACCGATCGACGCCCGCCCCCCACGTTCCTCCTTCCCGAAAGGAAGAGGCGCACCCCCGTCCCCAGCTCCGGGCTGCAGGGGGCAGGTGGCGCAAGGGCTGGCTCCGGCCGAGGGCACCCACCCGAGGGGCCCCGAGGCGCCCGCCGGCCAGGGACTCGCCAGGCAAGCCGCCCCGGCCGCGTGATGCCCACGGGGCCGCCGGGGGCGTCTGAGCGCCCGGCCCCCTCCCAGCTCCCACGGAGGAACGCTGCCCACTCAGCCCCGCGCACCTGCTTCACCTCCTGCCGCCCCCGCCCAGCGCCGGGGACGCGAGGTCGCTTCTCGGCCCTGAGCTCCCGGGACCCCGAGCCCGGACGGGGCAAAGCGCCGCTGACCTGCGCCTCGCTGGGCCCGGCGCTCGTGCCCTTCGCTCCGCCGCCGCCGCCGCCGCTTCCAGCCGAACTCGCGTCTTGCTCGGCCCGGCGCGGGAGTCCTCCACCCTCCGCGGCTCCCGCTTTAATCCCGGGAGGCGGTATCCAAATGCCCAGGGCGACACCCCCAAGCACAGGTCCTGGGTCACCTGGGGCAGGGGGAGGGGACGGGCCCCAGCGGCGGCTGCGGAGGGGCGGGCCCGGGCGGGGGTGTGGGGGAGGAGTTTCCCCGGGGAAGGCCCGGGACGCGCTCCTGGCCCGGCCCGCAGGGGACACCGGGGGGCCTTGAGGGACCCTCCCCGGGCCTCGTCCCCAGGCGGGCAGCTTAGGGCTGGGGAGGCGCGCGTCCCACTCCCCGCGGCTGCTGCACCGCGCCGGTCGCGGGCGCTTGGAGCCCGAGGACTCGATTTGGACTAAGGATGGGGCTCCGGGGAGTGCTCATCGAGACCCCTCGTGAGCCCGGGAGCTGCTGTAGACTGCGGGCCTGGGCCTGCCTCCCCGGGCCCCGCCTCGTCTCCGTGCCCCTGGCGAGGACCCAGGAGTCGGCCCGTGGGGACCAACGACCCGGGCGCTAGCGCCGGAGGACGCAGCGCCGCGCGCCAAGGACCCACCGTCATCCTCCCGAGCGGCCTTTCTCTGCCCTCAGGTCCGAAGTGCTCCCCACCCTCCTGCCAAAGTCCCCAGAAGTGGCGCGAGCACTTGCAGCCCACCTAAGGCGAGGGGACAGAGGATGAAGAAAGAGGGTGAGATGAACCTTAGTCCAGAACACGTGGCTTCCCCCCAGTCCATAAGAGGCTCTTTCCAACGCTGTTTCCAATACACAGAGTGAAGTGAACCGCTTTAGAGTAAGATGGCAGCAGGAGAAAACCTAATTCATTCCAAATTACGTTTCGCCTTGGCCCAGGGCTCCTTCCTGGGCAGGTCTCCCTGGGTGCTGGACTTTCCCAGCAAGTTCTCCAACCCTCTTCTTGGTCCTCACCCTTAGATCCACAGTAGGGACTGTCCTGATTATGTCCCAGTCCTACCCATATCTCATACGTCACCGGTGTCCAGCTTGTCCTGAGTAGAAGACCCAGAGGAACGTCTTGAGCAGATAGATCAGGCCCGGGTGTCTGGTGGCAATTCACTTAATTTTGCTTTGAATAGTGTGTTTGGAGACCCCTAGGAATGACACCATTGTCCCACCAAACCCCTAATGTCCACTGCACACTAGGTAGTCTGTGTGTCTCTCTACATTCAATAGTCCTCATATTGTGGTTATTCTCTCAACATTCATTTCCCCTTCTTTTAGCAACTTTCCGGAATTTTTGTTGGAGTATACACACCTCCCAGGAGCAGACCACTGGGCTGGGGAGCCGACCCCACCTGGGGCAAGAGGCGGACATGTGGTCAGTCTCCCACTCAGCAGCTTAACTGTATTCTCTGCCAGAATTCCTGCTTCAGGGATGGGCACTCAGGGATGGACACACTGCTGAGTGAGACTGACCACTCCGCAGTGAGATATAGAAGAGAGGTTTCCTGAGGCCTGGGGGAGTATTTTCCACTCTTTTAAGGGAACTTCCAGCAACCTTCTTCCTTGTGTTTGGAGGAAGAAGCAAGTAGTCTCGGGATTGTTGGTTGCCATCTTTCCATTGTGGGGAGCTGGTACCAGGATAAAGATAGCTCTTCCATCAAAGCCACCGCATAGCGATAACCAGAAACCCAATTCTTCCTGCCGTCACGAAACTACTGAGTCAAACCAGCTCTGAAGTTAAGCCCCCTTTTACTGCTTCTTTCATGAATACAAGTGGAAAATCAGAATTGTTTACCAAGGGGAGTCTCTGGGATGCAATGAAAACAAAACAGTATGATTATATTTTAAAAGTAAGCAACAGAGTTCTGTGCATAACAGTATGGCAGACTAGATATCCTGAACTAATGCTCACACTGCAAAACAGCCAAAAAGCCTGGATAGAAAATACATTGTTGTGTCCTTTACAATCACAGCTGAATTTGCAAGAAAACGGGAAGGAACTCCTCAGACACAAAAGTGAGTTGGAAGCATATATCCAGGGAACTGAGGAAGGAATCCTATTGGCAGGTATCTGAAATCATCTAACCACCTCTAGTAGTGCAGAGTTTTGTGGGCAAGGGTTGGAGGTACTTGTAGATGGTAAACACAGTCAAAGACCTCAGCAAGCTGGAAAGTTGTCTAGGACACCACCCCATCAAGTCAACCCAAAAAGCTCTACCCTCAGAGAAAGGACAATTTAAAAAAACATTTCTTTATAATCCACCCCATCAGAGGGTGATGACCAATAAGCTTGTCTGTATCTTAGACTTAGCTTTCAGTGGAGGAGGAATAATGCCCTCCTGAGACTTTATAACTGAGACAAGCCCTCATATGAGAATTTAGGCTTTGAACTCAAATTCTCACTTGCTTTTTGGTCAGAAAAATGTCAAGCCAGGAGTTTAATCTAAAGTGGTCCTAGATTGGTCATGACCAGGCACATGGCAGAAGCAAACTCATATCCTCTCCAGTAGAATGCTGCTTGTGATGGTTAATTTCATGTGTCAACTCAACTGGTCAAAGGGATGCCCAAATAGCCAGTAAACATTGTTTCTGGGTATGTTTATGAGGGTGTTACAGGAAGAGATTAGCATTTGAATCGGTAGACGGAGTAAAGATCTGTCCTCCCCCATGAGGGGTCACCTACAACCGGTAGGCTGAGGAAGGCTGAATTGGTTCTCTCTGCCTGAGCTGGGAAGTCAGCTTTCTGCCCTCAGTCATCAGCAGTCCTGGTTCTTAGACCTTTGGACTCAAACTGAATTATACTACCAGCTTTCCTGGTTCTCCATCTTACCGACGGCAAATGCTGGGATTTCTTGGCCTCCATAATCATGTGAGCTAATTCCTATAATAAATAAACACACACACACACACACACACTCACAAACACCTTATTGGTTCTGTTTCCTTTAGAGAATCCTGACTAATACACCCTTCAAACCAGGAAAAATTCCCACACAGTCACAATTAAAATGAGTGCTAATTTAATTAAAACAATTAAAATAAGTCATAAGAAAGTCAACAACAACATGCAATAGAATCAGACCATAGATATTGATATTGGCGTTACTGGACATAGATGAGAAAACAAGTATGTTTACCATATAAAAAATTAAAGAGAGAATCAAAAAATGAATAAGAAGCAAAGATTGTTTAAAATTACCTGGCAGAATTTGAAAGAAAATACTAAAGAGAACTTCTAGAAATAAAAAATGTAAAGTTTCAATAGCTGAAGAGGGAGTTAATGGAATATAGACCTGAAGAAATTATCCAAACTTCACAAAGAAGTACCAAGTTGGTTTTTTTTTTTAGCTTAGTTATTTATTTTTATATACCAAGTTATTTTTTTTAATATGTGAAAAAGAAGCTAAGTGGTATGGAGAACAGAGTATGACACTCTAAAATATGTCTAATTATATCTCCAAATGTAATAATAGAAATAACAAGGTAGAAACAATATTTCAAGCAATAATGATTGAGAATTCTCCAAAATTGATAAAAGTCTTGAATCTCTAGATTATTGAAGCACAAAACAAATCTCAAACAGAAAAGAAAAAAGAGGAACTTGCATAAAACATAAAACATAAAAGTTAAACATAAAACAGCAAAATTGCAGAACTACAGAATTGCAGAAATAAAAGAGAAGATCTAAAAAGCACCCTGAAACAACAAACCTAGTTGCCAAATGGAAGGCAGAATATGGCAGAATAAAACATTTAAAGTGTTGGCAAAAAATCATTGTTAATCTAAAAATTTACATCCTGTAAAAATATTCTTCAAGAAAGAGGGAAAAGACATTTTCAGACAAACCAGGACAGTGTTGATCACAAGAAAGGAACTTGAAAAGTATACAGTTCAGGGAGAAATAAACAATCCCAGAATGAAATGCAAGAGGAAATGGTGAGCCACGGAAATGGTGAAAATGTGGAAAAGTCTAAACAAATATTGAAGCATAAAATAACACCACTGAAAATGTTTAATTTGCAAAGGTAAGGAAGCAACCGCCACAGCAACAAGTAGATCTTAAGTGTTAAAAAATATTATAATAGCATGAAAACCTAGCATTACCCCTAGTGGAATGAACATAATTAAAACCTTTTACCCATTGTATTCTTCTGGAGGAGAATAAACATACCGATTAATTTTAGACTTTGTTGAACACGTTTGTAAAGAGGATAATTACTAAAGAATAAAAATAGAGTATATGTTCAAACCCAAAGTAGACAAAGTGAGATAAGGGGGGAAAACTCAATGAAACCAAGCAAAATAAAGCAAAGGAGAATGATAAGGAGAGTAGGAGGAGTGAAATTGAACCCAGAAAAAAAACAAACAAGATAAATAGGAAGCACAAAATATAAATGTAGAAATATATACAAACACATCATAATACATGTGAACGCTCCAAAATGTCCAGTTTACATGAATAAAGTTTTTAAATACATAAATCATCAGAATATCAAAAATTTTAACACAGTTCAATGCTAGTTATGAGACATATGTACAATGGACACATGTAAAAGAAAGCTGGTTTGGCTATATTAAAAATGGACAAAATAGGGCGGCGGGGTGGCTCAGTTGGTTAGAGCACGTGCTCTTAATAAGAAGGTTGCCGGTCCGACTCCCGCATGGGATGGTGGCCTGCGCCCCCCACAACTAGATTGAAAATGGCCACTGGACTTGGAGCTGAGCTGCACCCTCCACAACTAAGATTGAAGAATAACAACTTGACTTGGAGCTGATGGGTCCTGGATAAAACACATTGTTCCCCCCAAAAAAACATTGTTCCCCAATAAAGTTTTCTTTTTTTTAATGGAAAAAATAGTAAATTAGAACAAAGCTGCCTTGAGAATAAGGAGAGTCACTTTATGATGATAAGATAAACAAATCACTTGGAAAATTTAACAGTTGTAAACTTGCGTATCTCTAACAGCGTAGTCTCCTAAAGCGTATAAAGGAAAAATCTGTAGAACTACAAGAGCGTCACAAATCTACCATCATCTCTCTTAGTCCTGATAGGTCAAATGAACAAACAACAACAACAACAACAAAAAACCCCAATAAAAATAGAGAAGATCTGAGCAAACTTTATTAATGGGCATACAGTCACCTACACCAAATATGTGACCAGATCCCTTACCAGGTCAATTCTTAGAAACAATTAAGAAGCATATTATTCCAGTCTTTGGAAAATTCTTCACAGAAATAGAAATAAAGAAAATACTGTCAGACCCATCAATGCTTCAACCAGGGAAGATAGTTCCAAGAGAATTACAAGCCAATCTAGTTCCTGAATATAAATGGAAAAATCTCAAACAAACATTAGAAAAATGAATGCAACAATGTATAAAAAAGATAATGTATGACCAAGTTGGGTTTATCCTAGAAATGTAATATTGCTTTAACATTAGAAAAGCAGCTTTCAGTATAGCACAACACAATAACACATTAAAACAGAAAAACCATAAAGCAATTTGAATAACTTTAGAATCAATTCAATAGAATTCAACATGCACCCATGATAAAAATGAAAGTCCTTTGCAAAGATGAAATAAAAGGAAACTTTCTTATCTGATCAAAGATATCTATAAAAATCTCCCGGGGCCAGCCTAGTGGCTCACTGGTTAAGAGTTGGATTGGGGGCCGGCCCAGTGGCGCGTTAGTTAAAAGCTGGCTTGGGATGCCAGAGGGCCCCGGTTTGGATCCCACATATGAGGGCCAGTTACACTGCCCTCTACAGCTAAGATGCTGAACAACAGCTCGACCTGGAGCTAGGCTGCAGTGAGTCGCTGGCAACGGCAGGTAGGTTACCATGGGCTACCGTGTGTAGCCAGCAGCCAGCGTGAGCGGCCAGCAGCCACAGTGAGCGGCCGTCCAGAAGCTAGTGACTGATCTGCCTCACCCAGGAAGAGCGCAATGATGGTGCCAACTTGGGCCAGTGAAGCCACGTCCTCCACAACTAGACTGAAGAACAAAATTACAGCAACTTGTCTGTTCCCCTTCCCCAATTCCCCAGCGCTGTTCCCATCCCGCAATTCCCCAATTAAAAAAAAATCTTTAAAAAGAAAAGACAATGAATGCAGATATATTCAGTTCACATATAGAAGATGCAATGTTGTAAGGATGTCAATTGTCTCTTCACATTGACATAATAGATTTAATACTATTGCAACCAAAATTCCAATGTGTGTATTGGAGTTCATTGACGAGCTTAGTCTAAAATGTATATGCGAGAGCACGAATGAACAAAGGGCCACGATTCACCAAGACACACCCACGGAAGAACAAAACGTTGCAAGATTACTCCTGAGTAAGCCGTGGCGTTTGAGAAGAGTGAGTTGAGGGAACTGAGTCTGAGTCCTTCAGTGTAGGAAGCTATGCTATGGCATTGGTGTAGGGAAAAGAAGAAACAATGAGTGTATATATATATATATGGAGACACGAGAGGTTACAGGTGAAGAGTCTACCAGGAAAACCCATTATCCTTCTGGGAAAAGATGGAGTTAGGACCCTACATCACATCAAACACGTAAATCAGTGCACACGATTTAAATACCGTAAGTGAAAATAACAGTGTTAGAACTTGCAGAAGCTGCGGTGGCTTTGTAGTGTGACAGCTGCACTGGAAGTCCGTGTCCTGTGTGTTTCTGGTTAGGCTGGGCTGTGAGAGGTCTTCGGAGAGCTGAAGGGCAGCAGCGAGGCAGGGCCAGCTTTCGCCCTCAGACCTTATTGCTGGTCAGCGGACTCATCTCCAACCACTTCCGACCCGAGGCGGCGGCCAGGCCCGCACGGCTCCCCGTCCCCCTGTGTCCTCCAGCTTCTCCGGCTCCCAGGCCGGGTGTGTGTGTAGTTCTGCAGTGATGAGCCCCACCCCAGCTTTGCAGGGCACCCTCATGAAGGTCAGGGCAACAGTCACCCTCGTGGGCCTCAGCTCGTGTGCGTGGGTCCCAGCTTGTTTTGCTCTCCCCCGTTTTACATCTGCTGTGAACTGAATTATGACCCCCTCAATTCATACGTTGAATTCCTAACTCCAATGTGACTATATTTGTAATTAAGGTTAAATGAGGTCCTAGGGTGGATTGGTGAGTGACAAGATGGATGGCCCTTATAGGAAGAAGAGAGATCTCTCTGTGTCTCTGTCTCTCTCTCCATGTGCACACCCCCAGGAAAAGCCAGGTGAAGACACAATGAGAAGGCAGCCATCTGCAAGCCAGGAAGGGAGCCCTCACCAGGAACTGCAGAGGCTGGCACCCCAATCTTGGACTTCCAGACTGCAGAACTGGGAGAAAATAAATGTCTGTTGTTGATGCTGCCCGGTCTGTGGTGTTTTGTCATGGCAGCCATGGCAGGCAACACCCTTCCCTGCCCTGTGGTCTCCAAGCTTCAGCCTCAGATTTGAAGACCAGAATCATATAGAGGCTGGTTAGACAGCCCCCTCCACTGCACAAGGTCAAAGCCACTAACCAACCTCTTCTAAAAACACCCAGACATATATAGTACATGGAACACAAGTTAAAACCAGTAAGGGCTCGACATGGGAGAACCTGGAGGACATTATGCTGAGTGCGGTAAGCCAGCCACAAAAGGAAAACACTGTGTGATCCCACTCACAGGAGGCCCCAAATCCATAGGGACAGAGGAAGAATGGGGGGATGCCGGGGGCTGGGGGAGGGGATGGGGAGTTAGTGTTTAATGGGGACAGAGTTTCAGTTTGGGGAGATGGAAAGTTCTGGGGATGGATGGTGGCGATGGTTGCACAACAAAGTGAAGGTGTTTAATGCCACTGAACTGTACACCTAAAAATGGTTAAAGTGGTAAATTTTATGTAATGTATATTTCACCACAAAAACAAATGCCAAACTGGCAAAAATTAAAGTTGCCCAATCCCATGCATGGCCAAAATGGAGTCAGCTGGAGGGGAAGTGAGGCAGAGGGTGTAAGTTGGCACAACCACTTTGAAAATATTTCCCGTATGATGCAGTAATGCTGAAGGTGCCTAAAACCTTCACCCAGAAATCCTGCTCCTAAGTCTGTGCCCCAAAGACTCTTGCAAAGTACCCAGAAACCTCCACGGGAATGTTCGCAGAAACACTGTTCCTATTGCAAAACCCTGGAAGCCACCCGAATGTTGACAGGAAACCGCTGTCAGTTCTTTCTAGTAGGAAAAGGACTAAACCCGAAGTGCCTGTTCCTATGATGGGATACGATACAGCAGTGAGAACGGGGAAGCCACAGCTGTACCCATTGCCACAGATGAATCTCACAAAATATGGAGCGCAAGAGTTGCAGAAAGACGCACACAGACGATTCCATTTCTATAAAGTTCTAAACATCCAATATTAAAGAGTATTTTGGTTAGAGGCATATACCTATGTGGTAAAAAACTGAAAAAGAGAAAGAAATGGATAAACATGCAATTTGGTATAGGGTTTCCCCAGCGGGAATGGATGGGGGTGCAAACTGGTGGTGGTGAGGGGTGGTCTGGACGTAATGGCACTGGGGACAATTTGTTTCTTAATCTGGATGGTGACTCCATAGGTGTTCACTGTATTTTTTTCTTTACACCTTTTTACATTAAATATATTCTGTTGTGTGTCTGGAATATTTCGTAGTTTTACAAACGATGTGCGTGTAATCATTAAACTAACTGGTTTTTAAATGTCTGGACCAGAAAACGAGTCCCTCGATGGGAATGATGGAGCTATTCATGATCTGTCGATAAGGAGATGATCTTTCGTCCCGTGCTGCTTAAGATGGAGAAGACAATTCAGACTTTAGTTTTGCGGTTAACTAGCTCCAGTGTCCCATCGGTGCCCATAGTCAGAGGAGGAACAAGAACTAACCAGTCCTTCAAAATACAGAGGATGGATTCCCAGCCGAAATGACGTGGGAGGAGCGTTCGGCGCTTCGTGGTGAGAAGCCACAGGAAGCCATCTCTCAGCGATGCCAGGCCTTCAGCGTGTCCCTAGGACGTGGACGAGGTCCCTTACCCACACACCACTGCTGGGAGAATTTGTCTCCCGTGGGCCTCTTCGTACAGTCGCCATGCTTTGTTCTTTGGATGAACTCAGATTCCAGTGGTTCAAACAAGGAAAACGTTTTCAGTATTTGTTGTTTGTCACGGTTGAAGCGTATAAGGCGTGGCCCCAAGGTTCAGCGTGTCCTCAGTCTTGGGCTGTAAAAAGAACAATTACTTTTTATTAAACATTTACTGTGTCAGTCAGCTCACTCGAGTTTGCACTGCCTCCTTGGGAGATAGGAACATTGATTTCTCCCCTTTACAGTTGAGGACCCTGGGGCTCGGGACGGACCTGACCTGCCTGGTCACACAGGTGACCTGCCTGGGCACACGGGTGGGCTGAGACCAGAGCAGGGTCTGTGGGCACAGCGGCCTGTAGGTGTCTGAATCAGAATCAGGTGTACCAGGACTAGGGAAGGGCCCCCTGCTCCCAGTCTGCCCCCAGGGACCCCAAGTCCCACAGGCCTCCTTGGCTCCAGAGCCTTTGCAGGAGCAAAGGGTGTGCAGGGGTGTGGAGTGGGGGCAACTGCAGCTGGCAGTGAAGGAGGGACACCTCAGCCTCCTCCTTCCTCTCCGTGTACCTCCTCCAATGCCCTGAGTCCCAGGTATCTGACCTTGGTCCTCTCCCCCTGGCTGCTCTCACGTCCACGGGGAGACACCTCACAACGTCAAGGGACAGAGGACAGGGCTGGCTGATGTGCACTCACTGAGATCAGCGGGTCTCTTTGAGCCCGGCTCTGGGGGCTAAGTTATAACTTGAACTGCCCCCAACACACCTAATTCCTAATGATGGAGGAAACACAAGACAATCGCAACAAAAATTCCACTTGGGTAAGAGAAGGAGAAGCAGCATTTGGGGGTCACCTGACCTTTCTGTACCCCTCTCCAACAGGGAGGACTGGGACATAGTGCCCTGCTGTCCTGAGAGGTCCTGGTGGCCCCCAGTCTGCCCTCGGGCACTTCCTTTGGAGGAGGGTGGGGGTCGCCTGCTGCTGACCTGCTTTGTCACCGCTGCTGGGCCGGCAGCCACTTCTGCCTCGGGGCGGACGGACTGCCGGCTTTTCTGGGCTGGACCAGGCTTCTGTGGCCTCAGGCCTGTGGCAGGCTTCCTGGGGGTTGCTTTCCACCAGCATTCCGGTCAGACAAGCTCCTCGCAGCTGGACGCAGGCTTGGTCCAGCTGGGCCTTACCAGCCAGTGTCCTGTTACAGAGAGCCAAGGGTTCTGGGCAGCGGTCCCACCGGCCCCCTCGGAGACCTCCCCCGTCCCAGCCTGACCAGGTGGACGCGGCTCGCTCTGGCCTTTTACATAGCTTTGTGACTTTTTTTTTTTTTTTGCCTGATGTTCTTTCTCCTCTAAAACTATGAATTCCTGAGGCTTATTCGGGAAGAAGAGGCGAGGGACACAACCTGGCATCTCCCAGAGTACAGGCTCTTGGATTATAACCTGGGCGGCTCCTAGCTGCGTGCGCCCGAACGCCCATCGTCTGCACGGACCCTGATTCCTAATCGTACCCCCATTCTCCCCCACCCCTGCCCTACAAAACTCCGCTGCCCTGAAGTGAGCCGCCCAGCCTGGGACCACCTGCCCTGACTCGGACCCACATCATTACGGCGATGGAGCCTGGACTCTCAAGATGGCACCCACAGCTCTAAGAACCAGAAAGTAAAGGTATTCACTTCCTACCTTTGTGAATTAATCCATTTTAGAATTAACCCCCGGTGGGTGAACCATCCACCTCAGCCTGGTGAGCTTCAAGCTGTCCTTCGTGGCACTCCATCTCCACCTCAGAGCACCAAAGACCCGTTACCACCGGACGCCCAGTACCTGCCGTTCCTCCAGAGAGCAAAAGATGGCGTTCTCTCTGCCTCACTGAGTGAAACACTTTCCTGCATCATGTCAAGACTACAATTTTCATTACCTTGCTGAATGCCGGCATTTGAGACAATAAATGGGGGCATAATTGCAGGCTCCCTGGTTAAATACAAATGCTGAGCCTATCTGGGTACCCGCCGTGCCCTGGAAAGTCTTTTAATAGATGTAGTGCTGGCTCTCACAATAACAATTTAATGCGAAGCCAACTGTGGAAAGGTCAGCCTCCAGAATTCTGTTTCAAGCCCGCACCCTGGACTGTCTGAAAAGTGCGGCTTTGAATGAAAGCTTGTATAAATCAGGACTGGTGAGACAGAAAGGGGAGACCACCCCCAGGAACCCTTCCCTTTCAAGTCCCAAGCTTCCCAAGACAGCAAGACCCATGTCCTCCCCCCCACCACACACACACACACACACACACACACACACACACACGCTAACTTTGCATTTGCTCCAAGAAGCCTGTGGGGCAAGGCAGGTCTCTCAGGGGCACTGGAGAGGTGCCTGGGTGGGGCCAAGGTGGGGAGGCCACCAGGAGGTCTGAATTGTGTCCTCTGCCCACCTCTGCTGGCGTTCACTTTGCAGAGAAGGCGCAGGATTTCACTGGAGAACACGTGCTACTACGGGAAAACGTATGTGGGCTGGGTCAGAGCTCGGAGTGTCACAGAGCCATTCAAAGAGCCTGGTGTGACCTCAGTGGGGAGAGCAGTGAGGTTTTCAGAGGGGAGATGGGGCAAATTTGCACTTTTGGTTTTGGCCTCTTTCCCCGCCCTCAACCAGGTACACAGCAAGTAGGGGAAGTGCGTGTGTGTGTGCGTGCGTGCGTGCGGCTCAGTGAAGCCCAAGGGACTAGTTGTAATCTTCATTCGCACAAATAATCTTCCACCCTTCTTATTCTTTTTAGCATTTTATTAAAATTTGTTGCTAAATGAGCAGTACAGTTTTTATTGTTGGCCTCAGAATGCATGTTACCTAGGTCTCCTGAGATAAATGAAAATATGTTACCAAATGTAATGCATTTCCAGAAAGCTTACTCATGAAATGGGCGTCACCGAACCCCGGACCTGAGCCTTGGGTCTTCATGCTACTGCTTCTCCCCCAACAAAGACAAGTCTTTTCAGGGGTGCTGATGATCTGGATAATTGTTTTATTTGAAAAGACAAAAAAAGAAAAATACTATTTCATTGATTAAGTTCTTAAAAATCTAACACTTAACTTTTTCTCCACATCTTTCTAAAACATGTTTATTTTACATGCTTATACATGATTTCTTTATTCTGGCAAAAATACACAGAAATAACTTAAAAACAAAGATTAAGCCAGGCTGCCTATCCTAGGTCTGGCTGCTGACTTTCTCAGAGCCCGCCAGTCCCTTCCTGCACCCCCAAACATGGCTGCTCTGGGCCAGGAAGTCAATTTAGGGAGCTGCATCTGTTCTCTGTTTTGGTCCTGGTTATGACAAGGTTCACAAAACCCTTGTGTCTCTTTGTGCCAAAGAAACACTCTGTCCAGCAGGTGAGAGCCCACGCAAGATGGAAGTGAGGTACCTGCTCTTTGAAATGGGACCAACATGCTTCAGAGCTGAACACAACTCTTTGGGTGGCCGGCAGCTTGCAGTGATGGTGCTGGTCCTCCCTCCATATTTTCGGCACGAGGACGTGCCATGTGGTGTCTAGACTCAGTTATCATGACATAGGTCCACTCAAGGAAGGAACCAAGACTGATCCATAAGCAGCACAGTTCATTTTGACTTGAATGCCTGTAGTTCAATTCATTTGGGGTATACGACATGCTAAGCACAATTTAAATATATGTACACACACATGCGCACATATGCTTGTGTGTGTACATTATATATATATACGGTATGTGTGTGTGGTTTTTAAATATCCAAAAACACTGATATTCCTTTCTCTCACTGGTTTTTAGAAACCATAGCTGCTTTAGTAAATCTGTGCTTTATTTTTATTATTATTATTTATTTTTTAGCTGAGCCACCTTGCCAACAGCTCAGCGGCAGCTCAGCTCGGACCAGGAATTGAACCGGCGACCCTGTTGCTCAGAGCTCACACTCTTGAGCGAGCTCTTAACCACCTGAGTCACTCGGCCGGCCCTAGTGAATCTATGCTTTAAAAAATGAGGACTGAGACCACCCATGCCCTACCCCCAAACAACTCATTGTATTCATTCAGCATGACTTTCCTCTTTCCGGTGGCCCAGACAAATGACTTGATCACTCATTACTTAAAACTCCCAAAAGGGCCACCAGCTCTTCAATGGAAAGCAATCAGCAGTTTACGTCCTAAGAATCTTTGAATCGCTGCCTCAAACTCCTTGCCTGCTGTTCCCACTGATGCCGGCCGTGGTAGCACCATCCACAGCTGGTCCTCACCCTGAAAGCCAGGCCTCCACCCAAACTTCCAGTCCTCAGTGGACCCCACCTGGTCCCCCCTGTCTGAACACCACAGTCTCTGCTTTGTGATGACTAATAACCTGGGCTTTGTCTTGGTGTCCCAAGGTGACCTGGTGACCCTGCACCTGACGATGATGGGCTGATCCCATGTAGATATACAGTGATACCTAATAAAACTAATAAAGAAAATAAAACAGTGGTTGTGTTCCCAGTTGTAAGTTTTTCAATCCTGGATACAAGATATCTGCTGTAAGACAGGAAAGTATTTTGCTATGAGACAGGAAGAGGACTAAAACCTGGTTTCTCCTTTACCAGCCATGTCCTTGAAAAAGGACTGCGCATGGGGAACAGTGGTCCCTAAGGTGGGGGAGGAAGTCCCTCTATCTTCAGAGTTCTTCCAGCTGGTCTAATAATCAAACAGACATGAGATAGATTAGCAAGAGAGAACAACCAAATGTAATTACATACATAGGCATGGGAACCCCACACACAGGGGAGTCGGAGACCCCCCCACCCCATGCACGAGAGGGCCAGAGACAGAAAGAGGAAATGAGGCGTATGTGGCATTCTGAGCTCAGGGTGAGCTAAGGCACCTCGGGCTTCCGGGGGTCACTACTGGAAGAGCACATGCTCAGCAGTCAGCAGGCAGCCCTGCTCCATAGGTAGATAAAAAGTCACTTCTGATTTTAACTCTTATCGTGGGCCAGGCCCCTAATTTATATTCTTCTAGATAGTTAAGGGGGGAGCAGAAGATTCTCTTGAGCCCACAGGGTCTCAGCTGCCTTTAGCTCAAAATAATCCACATACCACAGAAACGCATCTCAGGGTAGCTTGTTCTGAACCCCTACACCAGTAATCCCCAGGCAGTTCCTTGGGAGGGACTAGAGATCACCCCCAATGTGGACTGTGGGTGCTGGGGTGGGAGTGAGAGCACCCACCTACGAGTAGGATAAGGGAGAAGTCGTCCTGAGTCGGGCAGGGTGAAACGTCCCAGACCTCCAGGGACCCCTGAGGTCAGAGTCTTCAGGTTTCAATTCCACTCTACCTCTAACTACCTCTGAAATCTCATAGGCGAATTGCTTAACTTTTCTGAGAATTAGTTCCTTTGAGAATTAGGCATAATACCATATTTCTGGATCATGGAGAATTAAATTAGCCATGAATGGGGAGAGACTTTGTAAACCTGTGAAGAGCTAGGCAAACACAAGTTATCATCTTTCCCAGCAAGTGGAGAATTCAGACAAATCAAACCCATCTAGGTCTGGGATGGGCTGGATAGAGACAACCATACCTAGGGATGTCGTGTGTGGCTGTGCAGGTTGTGCACTGCACAAATCTAGGGGGTGCTTTTCACATCAATCGTCATGGGGATATGTATATTTAACATGACAGTTTTCCGGCAAATGCCAGAAAAAGTTTGGGATTCACAATTATTCTAATTCAGGTGAAAATCTTGAATCTGTTTGTGCTGAGACAGCCTGTCCAAACATTGTCTTATCCGTCTTGTAAAATGGAAGCAAGTAACCCTAAGGCATCACTCTCCTATACTTGGTTTGTAAAGTTGAATACCAGTTTCGTATCTTAATTATTCTTTGACTTAAGTGTCTGGCTAAAGGCCAGAAGTAAAAGTGTCAATCACTTTCAAAACGTGTCAAGCAACTTTAGATTGATCTACAACGAAGTTCTTATTGGTTGTCGTGGGGCCAAAGCAGGTATACTTACTTTATTAGAAAAACACAGAATTGTAAAAACATTTGAGCTAACATTTTAAAATTGAGAGACTTCACGTAAAATCCAGCTTTCCAGCTTCTCTATAAAACTGGGGAGATGGGTCTGACTGGGCCCCCACCACTCGGGGGGGGGGGCAGGGTCAGCTCAGCAGCCCAGCAGGCACCTGAGTGTCCAACCCTGGCATGGAACATGCTGGAATGGAGACACCACTGTCGTGAGCTGGGTCCCGTCAACACCTGCCGCCCAGCTGCGAGTTCCAGGGTCCCGGGCCCCTGGGCGGCCGCGGGCAGAAGCTGCCGCCACGCAAATGCAATGCGTGCTTCCTTCTGTGCTCCCTCCGCGCGCCCTCATTTCCTTTGCTTAGAAGCGACGAGGAGAACAACTGCTGAGCAGCCTCCAATCCTGCAGGCCTGTCTGCTCTGGGGGTGCGGGGTGAGGGGGCTCACACACTGACTGAACACCTGTGGCGTGCCAGGCCCTGGGCTGGGGGCATGGAGAGCGCAGGATGTGGGTGCTCACGCAGCTACTGTTCCCCCAGAGAAGGCAGGACCACGCAAACAATAAATACGTGGTGTTAGATGGTGCTGAGCGCCCAAAAGGAAGCTAACGTCAGGTCCAGGGGACACAGTGAGGACAGGAGGGGGCTCCTTCTCACCCAGGAGTCAGGGAGGCCCCCGACGGGGCAGGAGGGGCAGCGCGGGCCCTGCAAAAGGGAAGCGTTTTCCCGGCAGAGGCGCTGCAGGAGCGGGCAGGCGAGGAGCAGCTACCTGGGAGAAGGGGCAGAAGCAGGCAAGGAGAGAGAAGAGAGGCGGCGTGAAGGCCGGGGGAGCAGGCATCACCGGAGGCCTCAGGGCGGCAGGGACCGTTCTGGATGGCGTTGTGAGTTTTACACTTGGGAAGGTGCACTGTGCTGTCCGCGGAGAGAATGCACTGCCGGGGAGCCTGGTGCACAGCCGAGGGAGGTCCAAAGGGAAGGAAGGCACGTGCCGTGATGCCGGGAGCGGCGGGGCGGGGACCCCACAAAGCTGACAGGATTTGCATCCGCAGGCTGGACGTGGGCTGAGACAAAGTGGGAAGCCGGAGGGGACCCGGTGTAGTCAGATCAACTACAGGACAGAGGATGCTGTTTCCTGAGATGGGAGAGCAGGTGTGTGGAGATGTAATCAAGAACGTGGTCTTGGGCATACTGTTGAGTTTGAGATGCTGTTCTGGGCTGAATTGTGTCCCCTGAAATTCATACATGAAGCCCCAACCCCCAGGACCTCAGAATGTGACTGCATTTGGAGGTAGGGTCTTTAAAGAGGTGATTCAAGTGAACGGGGGTCCTTAAGGTGGGTCCTAATCCCATCTGACTGGTGTCCTTAGAAGAAGAGACGTGCGCGCACAGTGAGACACCAGGTGTTCGCACAGGGAGGACACAGGGAGAAGGCGGCCGTCTGCAAGCCAAGGAGAGAGGCCTCAGGAGACACCAGCCCTGCCCTCACCTGGGTCCGGGACTCGCCAGCCTCTACCAAGGTGAGAAAATAAATTTCTCTTGTTTGAGCTGCCCATTCTGTGGTACTTAGTCAGGGCAGCCCCAGGGCACACACAGATGCCAATGAAGCCTCTAAGTGGGGATGGTGAGTTTGCAGTTGGAGTTGAGGGAATGGAGACACAAACTTGGGGTCACCAGTGGAGAGATGCATTGAAAGCCAGAAACCTAGATGAGCCCTCCAGGAAGGGAGTGGCCACCATGGAGCTCCGGGGACACCTGAGAGAGTGGGGAGAGAAGGAGAACGAGACGGCCCAGCCCATGACAGGGGGGGGGGGACGGAGGGAGGGCAGGGTCTGGAAGCTTAATGAAGAAGGGGTTCAAGGAGGAAAGAGGCCGC
>NW_017731808.1:29093-30188 GCF_001890085.2 Hipposideros armiger
AACAGTAGCAAAATTACAGTTATAGAGTAGCAACGAAAATAATTTTATGGTTGGGGGTCACCACAACATGAGGAACTGTATTAAGGGGTCGCAGCATTAGGAAGGTTGAGAACCACTGGTTTAGGCTTTTGGACTAAAAAAGCCAGAAAGACCCACTTCCGGCTATTTCCGTCCATCTGTCACCTATGTCCCTGAGAATTATAATCAGAACCAGAGCCTGTCTGAACGAGAGAGGGGAAAGGAAAATGTAAGGGAAATTCATGAACCTGTATCTAAACTCTCCGGCCACATAGGAAACCGCCAATAATGCCACTGAATAGGACTAGGTGACACAAACCCATTTGTAACAGTGAGATTAACTGAAAACAACAGGATTAAAAAAATAAAAGCCTTCACAGTCTTACATGGAATGACAAGGAGGTGATTCAAGAATGTGAAGATAATGAAATAATTGCTTCCTGACAGTAAAACAGTGGAAATCAACTCATAATCTACCAGGGGTTTGCTGTTGTGTTTAAGAGATAAAATACTCCCGACCAGTGAGACACCTTAATCCAGTGGAAGCTATGAAAGCAGCTAAAACAAACACAGCAGAAGAACACACCCCTCAGAGGAAGGGCAGGTCAGCCAAGGAAGATTAGGAAAATGCCACCACGGAGGTCACATGCATGTGTGTTATAGCTTCAGTCATTCTCAAATTTCATCCTATATAAGAATCGCCCCCAAAAGCCTGATTGAAAATGCAAATTTCTGGGCTTTGCCTCAGAGAGCCTGCTTCGATGGTTTTGGGGTCCAGAACCTGTCCTCCGACCCCATCGTCTCGGTGTAGGTGGGGGTTTTGAGACTGCTCCTGCGGGGTGTTATTTCTAGTGGGGTCTCCTCTGGAAGGGTGGGGCCAGCTCTGCGTTGCAACTTCCGCAGGGGGTGTTCCCTCTCCTCTGGAGGCACCACCTGGACAATATGTGCCCCAGTGCTTGCTGTCCTGTTGGCTTTCTTCTATTAATTTAACATTTTTAATCATCAGGAAAGGAATGACATTCACGGCCACTCATTTGCATCGTGGCCTTCACCCTGACTCTGTGACAGTGAGTTTAA
>NW_017731808.1:31819-78516 GCF_001890085.2 Hipposideros armiger
GTCCCCAGCTGATAATTGGTCTCGTATTTTCCAAGTCATTCCGAAAGCCAGGCAGGCTCTCCTTGTAAATGTCATGTATGACCATTGAGTGGGGAATCCGAGAGGTCTCACCTGGGCCAGGTGGCTGGGTGGCCTGTGGGGGAAGTGGTGGCAGGTTTAAAGGGACTGGGGTCATGGTGGAGGCAATAGGCAGAAGAGAGCATTTGGGGAAGGGATAGGAACAGAATCCATCACGGTGCCTCCCAGCACAGGAGCAGGAAGTGGTGCTGTCTGGAAAAATGTGAGACAGGAAGAGAGGCAGGGAGAACAGCAAATGACCAGGACGATTTCCGGTCATTAACAAAAACAGTTCCTTAGCCGGGAGGTCGTTTTGCTGGAGCTACCACCTCCCTGAGGACAAACACAGCCCCTTGGACACCTCCTGACCCTGGTAATTACCTCATTACTTGAGACAAGTGGCTGCTGCCAGGGTGTTCAGTTCAAGTTGGTCAGATATGGATTTTTCAAGTCAGACAATTGGTTGTAAGCCCCAACGTGGTTACTGAAATTCTCTAAGCCTCAGGTGCCTCATTCGTAATAGGAACAGAATAGTGCTACCCCACAGGGCTAGTGGAAAGATGAAACGACACAGGTCTGTAAAGACAAGAGCACGATGCTTGCTGGATTCTGAATAAGCACATCCCACTGTTATCATACTTGGACAGCATTATCTGACAACCGTCGAAATTCTTTCACGGGCGTTCTCCAGGCCCCAGGTCACCCAAGAACATAGAGAGGCAAGGACAGGGTCTTTCTGCTTTTAGAGAATAACAGAGAGGACAGTTTGGCGCAGAACCAAAGGGTGCAAGTGAGGGAAACCAGCCGAGGAATCCAAATGCCGAGATCCAGGTCTCGGGAAAGAAGACTGTGCATCAGTTCTCAGAACCTGGGCATTTTTGTCTGGTTGTTTATAAACTATAAGCTCATAATTTCACCTGTGGCAGTGGCGATGGAGAGCTAGAGCTTGACCCCTACCCTATGGTAGCTTGACTTCTATGTGTGGGAGAACCACATGCGTTCTTGTGTTTCACAAACCCTAGGCTGATGTCACTTCCTGTAGGAAGGTAGAAACTAAGCACCATTGAATCAGGGAGGAGGCTGGGAGAGTGAGTGAATTTCCCTGTGCCATGCCGGTTCTTCTTCAGTGGCAGCAAGTAAGTGGCACCCAAAGTGAAAGAAAAAAACACTTTAGAAGGTAGAGTTTATGGTCAATATATTTAGAAAATATAATCTTTGATGCCAATTATATGATGTAATTATAATAAATATTCAAATTTAAAATGTTCATTATTTACGATGGAATTATAATCAAATAGATGCTACTGGATGTTTGTGTCCACATTGAATTGTACATGTTGAAACCTGACCTCCAGTGTGATGGTATTTGGAAGTGGGACCTTTGGGAAGTGCTTAGGTCGTGAATGGGATTTGTGTCCTTGTGAAAGAGACCCCAGAGAGTTCCCATGTCCCTTCTACCATGTGAGGACGCAGTGAAAAGATGGCCGTCTATGAACGAGGAAGTAGGACCTCGCCAGGAACCGAATCTGCTTGACTGTGGATGTCTCGCCCCCAGGACTGCATGAAATAAATGTTTGTTGTTTGAGCCACCAGGCTGTGGTATGTTTATTATAGTAGCCTGGATGAGCTAGGAAAGTCAGTTTGATATATTTTTTTTTTTAGCTGAGCCATCCTGCTACCTGTTGGCAGCTCAGCGGCTGCTCAGCTCGGGCTGGACTCGAACCACTGTTGCTCAGAGCTCAAACTCTTGAGCGAGCTCTTAACCAACTGAGCCACTCGGCTGGCCCTAGTTTGATATTTTTAAGTTAGCAGATAATCCGTCCACCCTGTGCTTGATACTTTGACGGTGGTTTGGGAATGCGGTCTCCTTAGCTTATGAGAACAGTGCTGAGTTAGGTGTTATCAGCTGGGCTTCACACGCGTTGTGCAGAGTTGCACGGTGGTCAGGGGCTGGATTCCAGACAGGGGAGGACTTTCAGTCCATGTCCAGTGTGTGTCCTTCAGTGTAGTCATGTAGTCGGGCTGGGCAGCCACGTGGCCAGGGGCTGCAGCCCAGGTGAGGGAGGCGTGGGGGAAGCGAGCGCCAGCCTGGCAACCCGTTACCCGGTGACGGTGGCAGTGAGGTCGTGCCCGGGCATGAGCCCCGCTCCCAGATGGCCCAGCACGGTGGGCAGTCCGGTTCCTACATTTCCAGCTTCTCTCTAGGCCATGGAGGGAGCATTGGACACGTTGTTAGAAGAAGCACATGGTCATCTGTCACCTTGGGGGGCGGGTTAATAGCTGGGAGACCGATGGAGAGCTGGGGGAGCTGGCAGAAATCAGGGGCTGGTGAGGGGGCGAAAAGGCAGACACTAAATGTGAGTCTGGACCCTTCCCAGGCCGGGACCTGCGCAGTCATGTCCACAGTGGGGTGCGGGTGGGAGGGGCCACACGACCCTCCAGGTCCCATTTCTGTCATTCCAGCAGCGGGAGCCTGGTGGTCTGGGTTTACTTGTGGAGTGATCCCACTTCTTTTCTTACCTGCTTTCTCACCGCTTCCATTGGGAAACATTTCTCCTCTCGCCACTGGCAGCCGGCAGGGCAGCCACCCAGGGTCTGGCCAGCCTGGTTTTTCCAGTTGAACCAGAAACACCAGCAGAAGTCTGTTAACCCCTGGGGCTCACAAGAAGAAATATCAGACCATGCCCCTCACTAGGCAGGCAAGCACTGACGTTTTCAGGAAACCTGGGTTCGGGTTGCAGGCCCCCAGTTTCCTGTGGGGTGTTCACCTGTCCACGGTGTAGCCCCCAGCCTCAGCCAGTGTCCACTTCTGTGCAAGGACTTGGTGATCTGTCTGTCCTGACTCATGACACCAGCGGTTCCAGGAAATAATGGATTTGAAAGGGCTTTGGAAAGAGAAGAAAGAGCTAAGCCAAAGCACAGAACCCAGCGCAAAGCCGCAGCCTGACCGGCGCGGACAGGGAGCTGGGGGCAGGCTGACCAGGTCTTCCTCGTATTGGCTCTTCAAGCTTTTCCCCTATGTCAACAACGGCAAAACAAACCAGCTATTCAGTGCTGCTGGGGGAGGGGTGATGCATATCTATTAAGAGCCAGACCTGTACTGTGTGGGGGCTGAAGCTTATATGATTTGGGGGCACGCTCTTGAAGAAGTGAGATACAAAATTATAAATATGAGAACACATCAAAAGCAGACATATTTAAAATGAGAAAAAAAAACCCACAATAAATGACAAATTCTAAAAAGCCTACAGTACCACAATGTTGCACACCCAGGAAAAGAACGTAAGAGTTTTGTTAATTTTATAATAACTTCCTAACTACATTTTTGGGGTGCACACTCTTTGTTTACTTCTTATGACAATGCTTTTAAAGTGGGCCCTTTTCTCCACTCTACTCCCCACTCATGTAGGACGCTGGATGCTGTAGGACACACTTGTTCATATCATGGGGAGACAGACGCCTGGCCCTGCGTCCTTGCACCCCAGCTGGCGCCGTGGGTGGTAAGAACACTGCTGGAAGCCATTCCCACACCTCACAGTTAACAACAAATTACCTACACATGATGGCAGACAATATAAAACTTACTCATCCCAACCGACAGGGATTGCCCAACGCAGCTAACCCTTAGAACCCACCAAATATGCCCACGGCAGCCGTAGCATCACCAAGAGGAGCGGAGTGGAGGGAAAACGTGAGCAGAAAGACACAGTCTTTATGATCACAGTTTAAATCTCTTCCTTTTGCTGCGTTTGCACAATGTTATGTCGTGTGAGCCCCTCTCAGGGCTGAAAGGCTGCCACTTCACTGGCGTCCAGGTAAAACCCGCTCTGCACGCCACGTGAGGCTGGAACCGAGCCTGGCTTGCCTGCAGGGCTGTGAAGGCCTGAACTTACCGCCTGAGGACAGATGTTGAGCGGGCACAGACCTGCCGGGAAGGCCTTCGCCTGGACCCTGCCAAGCCTGACAGGCCCCTGCTTCTGCAGATGACGGCAGAGATGGGACCAAGCACAGACCCACCGTCAGCTGGGCACCATCTGGGATGACAGGCATCTGGGCCTGTGTATATCTGCAGCCTTGTTTGGTTACTTAGAAGAAAGGCTCTGCCCCCTAAATTATTTGTGCAAAGGAACAGCGCTCAGGTTTATGCCTGTAGGGTTTGGGCCTGACCAGTTGGAAGGATGGAGTTGATATCAGCTGAGATGAGAAGGGGCAACCTGTGGGGGGATAATTGGGTCAGGTTTGGACAAGTTAGCTCTGCGATGCGTGCTCGACACCCATCTGCGATGGAGACGTCGGAGAGGGACTGGGGTGCTGGCGTCTAGAGCTGGGAGAGAGGCCTGGGGTGCCAGTGGACATGTGGGTCATCTGCATATAGTGGAAAAGACAGCATGTCTAAACCTGGGGCTGGATGTGAAGCCAGAGGCAGAGTTCTGGACGGAGCCCTGGGGGCAGCACAGCACACTGGGGCGGGCTGGAGGAGAACCAGGCAACGGGACGCTGGGCTGAATAGTGCCCCTCCCCCAAACTCACATGTTGAGGCCCTAACCCCACCTCCACCACAGAATGTGGCTGTGTTTGGAGATAGGTCCTTTAAAGAGGGGGTTCAGGTAAGAGGAGGCCCTTAGGGTGGGCCCTGATTCCAGCTGACGGCTCTCCTTAGTAGAAGAGGAGACGCGGACACACAGAGATGGCACCGGGAGAAGGCGGCCATCTACAAGCCAAGGAGAGAGGCCTCAGAAGATACCATCCCTGCCCACACCTTTATTTCGGACTCCTGGTCTCCAGGACTGTGCAAGAATAGACTTCTGTTGTTTAAGCTCCTCGGTCTGTGCTTCTTTGTCACAGCAGCCTGAGCTAGAACTACTACAGGTGGGGACGTGGAACACCTGGGAGAAATCAGGCGTCACAGAGGGTGGGATCAATTATGATCATTTTCATCCAGGGCCTCTAGGGGTCAAGTTGGGTGAGGACAGGCAAAGTCCCTCCTTCCCAATTTGTGTTTTGATTTATTTTTCTGATAATAAACAGCAGATCCATGTTTGCAAGTAGTTCAAATGTTGCAGAACTATATGTAAAGAGGAAAATAGAGGCTGCTACACGGTCTGGTACCTCCAAACTTGTTCCTTGTCTGGGAACTCACAGAGATAACCCATAAAGTATGTAAAGGAAAAACAAAAAGACACAGGCTGAAAAGAAAAACAGACCCACACCTCCTGTGGGGCAGACATGGGACGGAGTGCTGAGCAGTGAGTGGACGTTGTGGCCACCGGCTAAATAACAGGGGCTCCTGTCCTGAGGCTACCAGGGGCTGAGGGTGGTCATGGGGACCAGGGAGCATCCGGAGAGATGAGGTGCTGGAATCAGCCCGGGGGCTTGAGGCATAGGCTGGATTAAAGTTATGGGCCCCCCTCCTAGGACACCCTCAGGAAACTGGTCCCCAGAGGGGTGGGCGCGAGGGAGCGTCAGCAGGCATGAGACCATCTGGGGGAAGGGAGCCACTGGGCTGGTGACTCCCCAGTGAAGGCAGGACAGGGGCCTCGAATGCCGAGGTGGGACCTGGTTCTGGACCGGGAGCAGCGGGCCAGGAAGGAGGCAGCCACGGAAACCCAGGGCTCAGGGAAGGGCGGGCTAGCCTCAAGGGGGCTGGGCACCAAAACTCCATTGTAAGCTCTGAAACTGGGAGCCACACAGGAAAACTGATCTGCAAAATATGCATTCTCTCCGGGCATGTTAATTCTGCACTAGGTCTGGCCGAGGCTCCAAACTAGAGACGTAAGTCTGCTCACAGAGGTAACTCGGGGAGGAACCATATTTTTCTTCCTGGAGTTCGTGGTGTTCTGGAGGTCTTCTTTGGTTCATGGAAAACACTACTTTTAAACACATTTTAAAAAAACGTAATAGTTGATTTAACAATACTTACACATTTTAAAATCTGTTTTATCCTTTGGTTTTTATGTTCAATTTTTTTTATTCTACTTAGAAATCTGGAGAACTTTGATAATTGCTTGGGGGTGGAAGGCTTCAAAAACTCTATTAAATGTCCTTAAACATTTGAAATGCATTTCTTATTTTTTTATTTTTGTTTCAAGGACTTCAGTCGTCTCATCAAACAAAACTTTTTGAAGCACCTTTGTGATTTTGACAACCTAAACTTATAAATATGGTGACTTGTAGGTCATCATAAATCCTTTAATACAGTTTTTGAAAACTTGGTAAAATTCTTTCAACTTGATAGCAAAGATCCAGTGGCAGGATGGCTCAGCTAAAAAAAACAAAAAAATCTAAATCAGTTCCTCAAAAACACAGTAAAGTGGAGTCACGAGTCCAATTTGTTATAGTCACATCGTCCAAATTCTCCTACATATTACAAATATTTTAAACATCAAACCTACACAGGTCATTCCTTAACTTGATACAGATATGTTGGTACTCTCGCCTTTTCATTGGAGACTCGGTAGGATCTATGTTCTGTAGGGCCTGACGCTTAAACAATTTGGGGACCCCTTTAAGAAAAAGAAGACAAATTCACAACCATGAAACGACCTCCCATCAAGTCAGGGGCTTATGGGCTTGAGAGACCTGACTTCAGCTGCATAGATTTCATTGTAAATTCAACTCTTACCTGTTTCTCTTCAAAGCCTTTTCCTGGGGCTGAAAACGACTCACCTGGCATCTTATTCCACCAGAGAAAGAAAGGAAACGCTGACACAGGCTACCCCAGGGGTGGCCCTTGACACTGTTATGCCAAGTGCAAGGAGCTAGTGACAAAAGCCACATCTGCATGAAATATCCAGAAGACGCAAGCCACAGAAATGGCATGCCGATTAGCTGTTGCCTGGCGCTGTGGTAGGGGGACGGGGCTGGGGTAAGACAGCGAGACCTAAGCGGGATGGGGTTTCTTCTTAAAGTGATGAAAATATTCAAAAATTGATTGTGGTGATGGTTGTACAACTCTGATTATACTAAACACCATTGGATTGTACCCTTTAAATGAGTGACTTGTATAGTATGTGAGTTATATTTCAATAAAGCCGCTTAAAATAAAAATAACTTACCATCTAAAAAAATTTGGTATTCTAAGCAAGTTGGAATGACCTGCCCAGACACTGAGGTCACTGACTGACCAGGCCTATTGGTGGGGATCCCCAGCCTGGCTGTGACACCCAAGTGACTTCCAACCCCTGAGAACTAGAATAAAACTAAAGTCTGATGCAGGATGTTGCAATGACACATCAGAACTTTACGGACGACGGGTAATCCTAAAGTTTACCAGGGAGCAAAGGGATTACTGGTAAAGGGACAAAAATCAGCAAACTTTTCATCACCGGTAAGACAGCAGAGAGCTGAGCAAAAATAACTGTCGTGCCAGCATCTTACCTTCCGCAATGGTATCACTGAGAGTGAAAATAAAGATATTTTCAGACAATGAAAGACGAATGGAGTTTTCCACTCATAACTCTCACTAAAGAATATTAACAGAAGAACTGAGGAAGAAGCCAGTTGAACTTGGGGAAGGCAAGAGATTCAAGAAATAATGGACAGCAGAGACCTGACAGCATAGCGAGAAATTAAATCTCCTATTGACAGAAAGTACGGCAGGCAGAATAACGTCCCCTCCAAAGGTGTCTGTTTCCTGATCTCCAGAGCCTGTGACTCCATGGCCTTACATGGCGAAGGGACTTCGCAGGTGTGATTAAGGTAAGAACCTTGAAATGGGAGATGGGCCTGGGTATTTGGGGTCAGCCCAACCTCATCATGAAAAAGCCTTCCCAGGGCCAGACTAAGAGGTGATGTGACTATTGCAGAAAAGTCAGACAGGTGCCAGCTTTGAGGATGGAGGAGGAGGGGCCAGGACAAGGAATGCAGCGGCCTCTAGAAGGTGGACAAGGCGGAACACAGACACTCCTCTACAACCTCCAGAAAGGAGCACAGCCCTGCTGACACCTTGGTTTTCTGACCTCCAGAGCTGTAAGTTAATAAGTATGCATCATTTAACTCACCAAGTTTGCAGTAGTTTGTTACAGCAGCAACAGAAAACAAACTAATACAACTAACACATTAAACTAATACAGAAAGACTCTCTCTCTCTCTCTCTCTCTCTCTCTCTCTCTCTCTNGGGGTTCCAGTCCAGACCTGGTCCCTCGGGAAGGACCACCACCGCCCACCATGAGCTGCTGCGTTTCCCCGCCCCACGCCGTGCTTTCCAGGAAGATCAGGAGCAGCTTGATCGCTGTCACAGGACAGAGTGGCCGCTGTGGTCAGTCTTCCTATCAGGCTCCCCGACCCGTTTACACTTTTGTCCCTTATTACTTAGGTCTGTTTTTCTTTTTTCTTTTGTCAGCTTGCACCCAGCGTTTGCAACAGGTGTGGCATATGAATCCATCCCAGCAAATCGGACCCCTGTGCCATCTTCCAGGCCTTCTAGCCTGATCGCCGCTGTCGGCGTGGAAGGTTCCATGTCCCCTGGGCTGCTGGATTTTTTCTTTCAAGGTTTGTTTAGTCATCACAACAATGACATTAAGTTCTCAAATTTTCAAACCAAATGAATCGACTCATGTCCATATAAAAATTGAAAAACAGATGCCACGTAGCAGCTTGGAAAGAGAAGCTCAAATCCACAGGACAGCTGGAGATAAGAAGTCTCTGCTGTTGGGTAATGCGCGTGTTCTCCTGTATTTCCAGGAGAAGCGGCCTCCGTGGGCCCTGTGGTGACGGTGATGGGGGCGCCCTACACTGGTAAAGGGGGCTGTGTGGCCATCAGCGCAGTAAACATTTCCTCAGGTGAAGGGGGTCAACTGTCTTTACAAGAGGAAGTTGAAACAATTCGTCTTCATTGGGAAGGGCACAGGGCGGGGGCAATCCCGCCTCCCCAGCCGTCTCTCCTGACTCCTCCACGAAGACTGACGGTCCTCACCTTCTCAGCAAATTCTCTCCTCCCTTCACTTCACAACCTTTAAAAATATACTTTCTACAAGATTCTCCTAAGGGTTTAGGCCAGCGGTTCTCAAACTGTGGGTTGCGACCTCTTTGGGGGTCAAACGACCCTTTCATAGGGGTCGCCTAAGACCATTGGAAAACAAAAAGATATTTACATTACGATTTATAACAGTAGCAAAATTACAGTTATAGAGTAGCAACGAAAATAATTTNTCTCTCTCTTTTTCTCTCTCTCTTTCCTGTGTGTTCAAAATCGGTTATACCAGAGCTGTAGGTGACAATAGCTATCATTAGAGGTGAATCAACAGAGACAGATTCACAGGAGAAAATGAAATTCCAATACATGTGCATGGGAAATTCACATAAGCAGGAAAATTCACATAAGCAGGAAAATTCCAGGCAGGGAGGCAACAATTGGTATATATGACATTTTGTGAAAGGTCGGGGGAGGGCAGGGGGGAGATGGGGTATTAGATTTCAAAAGTGAGAATGGGCGATTTACAGGTAGTTGAGGAAGATGGAATACATCTGGCAGGCAGATTCTTGCTGAACAACCCAGAGAATATGGGACACGGGGCATCTAGCTAACAGGCACCTCCTCGAAGCCCTATTTACCAGACTTCATTCAGATCAGGCTAAGGTGATAGCCTAAGGTTCCCTCTGAATCTCTTAGGTAGGAAGGGGGCAGGGTCAACGTTTCTCTCTGAGTCTTGATTCTTAATTAACAGCTTAAAATCAATATCCAAAAAGGCAGCTTCAGGGTAGCAAAAACTTTGGTTCCCTTCAGAGGTATGGTGTGTAAGTGTTCAGAACGAGCACCCCAAGACGTGCCTCTGTGGCATGAGCATTATTTCGAGCTAAAGGCAGCTGAGACCTTGCGGGCTCACGAGAAACTTCTGCCTCTCCCCTCTCCGCCCTCTTAACGACCTAGAAGAATTTTTATTAGGGCCCTTGGCCATAATAAGAGATTAACAGAGATAACCTTTTTGGACCTATCTGTAAGGCAGGGCAAACTACTAATTACTGGACCTCTGCTCTCCTTATGCCCTGCAATGATCCTCTGAAGCCCCAGGCGCCTTACCTCCTCCTTAGCTCAGAATGTCACACAGACCTTGTTTTCCGGGTCTGTCTCTGAACCTCTAGTGCATGTGGGGTCCCTGACTCACACACAGTGTGTGGGGTTCCCATGCATGTGTGTGTAATCAGACTTGGTCACTGGCCTGCCTCATGTCTATTTGGTTACTAGACTTGCCAGAAGAACCTCGAGGCGGGTGGAGTCTTGCTCCTCCCCCACAGGTGTAAGAGTGCCTATGTCTCCTGCAGGAGGAGAATAGAAATGTTGACTTTTCTTTATATTTTAAAGAAAAATGTGTAGTAACATGTGCATGTTAAAGAAGGAGCATCGCTAAAAGAATAATTGCAACGGGACGGAATTGTTCAGGGAACCACAGATAACCCAATGGCATAGAACAGGAAGTGGCCGCACCCATCGGTGGGCATCTGGTACAGGCTAGTGGTGTCCCGACAACAGCCGGGGTAGAGGGACCGTTCCATCAAAGTCCCAGGACCTGGCCTTGGGAAGCAATGGGCTTTCAGAGTTGGGACCACCCAACGGACCTGAGGCAGCATAAAGGTGCCCTGCTGCTTTCGGCCTGCCCCCCCATGCTCAAGACTCGCCACCTTAGGAAGCTTCCCAATCTCAAGTGACAGATGTGTGTCTACAAGGAAAGCTGTAGTTAGACCTGGGTCTGCTGCTGGCCCCTGGGCTGGGAGGCTGTAGGGAGCCCAGGCTTGGACAGACGCTCTGGGAGGGTGGGGTGGGGGGCATAGACACTTGTCTCCATATCTGGGGTACCAAAAGGCCTGGTCAGTGATGGGCAGGGTTAGGCAGAGACCCTGAGAGGCCGCCATACTTGTCCAGGCACATGTACACATCTACTGAGCTGTGTCCCCTGTCGGTGGTCCAGGCCCTCCTCTGAGACTTGTCTGAGTGTTCACTCTAGCCGAGGTCCTGCCCTTCCCTAAGGCATCCTTACAGCCCTCAAGGTCAGTGGAATCTCTATTTTATAGAGGAAAGACACTTGAAGACACTGCGTAATTGGAGTTGCCTCACATTTTTTTTTAATTAAAGTTTATTGGGGTGACAATTGTTAGTAAAGTTACATTAGTTTCAGGTGTACAATTCTGCAATGCATCATCTATATATCATATCGTGTGTTCACAACCCAGAGTCAGTTCTCCTTCCATCACCATATGTTTGATCCCTTTTACCTTCGTCTACCACCCCACTCCCCCTCTACCCTCTGGTAACCCTCTCTTGGGTATCTATCCAAAAATTCTGAAAACTTTTATCCATAAAGATATATGTGCTTCAATGTTCATTGCAGCTTTATTTACGGTGGCCGAGACATGGAAAACACCAAAGTGTCCTTCGATAGATGACTGGGTAAAGAAGATGTGGTGTATATACACAATGGAATACTACCCTGCCGTAAGAAAAGATGGAATAGTGCCATTTGTGACAACATAGATGGATCCTGAGATTATAATGCTAAGAGAAATAAGTCATAGAAGTTGATTTGCCTCACATTTTTGTAAGTGGCTGGGCTGGGACTTGAACCGAGGTCCCTGAGTCTCTGACTCAAATAATTGAGCTTCTGACACACCAGTGAGGAAACACATCCCCCGAGGTGCCCCGTTTGAGTCTGAAACAACAGCTATAGCCAGCAGAGAGAGGGCCCTTTAGGCACAAGTCCAAGGTCATTGTCAGGACAGGTGGAGTGAGCTGTCACCATCTATCCTGCTTCAGAAGTCTGGGGAGATTTCAGGGAAGGGGAAACTTGGGGGAAAGGGACTGTATTTAAATGCAGATGTCCCATTGCTGCATTCAAAGAAGAAAGAAAGACAGCTCCAAGCAGCCCCCCCACCCCCACCCCGCTTTTGGGGTAGAAGAATCCTGCCAAGGGCTTGGAGAGGTGGATGCCAGACTCAGGGCTTCCAGCTGCCTTAGGTGAACCCCAGGGACGGGGGACCGCGAGGGCGTGCCCAGGGCTACTCAGCGAGACGGTGTGAAGGTATCAATGTCCAGACCTTCAGCCTCCAAATGTGCCTCCCTCTCCAGGTTGTTCTGCCCAGAGGCGGCTGAAGGCTGAGCCTCACCGTCCTCCTCCTGACCTCCCCTTCCCTGGGAAGAGGGGCTGAGAGGTGTGCGATTCCAGTCCTGGACTTCAAACATAACAGGGGAAGGACCTAATGAGCTGTCCACTGGAGACCATTAGAAGCGCGTTGATAATCATTTAACCATGGTGTCCTTAGGGGTGCCAGGCCCCCTGGAGACGGAGGGGGAGCAGGTGTTGCCCCCCCAAAATCTGTCTTTGGCTTGAGGCTTGTTTTGAGCTAAAGGCAGAAAAGATCCCCACCCCCACCCCAAGACAGCTATTGCCAGAGATGCTTCCTTACCTAAGACTTATCTGCATAACAAGGCAGCCTTTGTCTTCCAAGCAGTTCCTGTAGTCCCTCCACCCCACCCCCAAAGGCCTTCCTGCCCCCCCTCCTTAGCTCAAGATGGCATAGAAGCCTCAGCGCCCGGCTGCCTTCCGTCTTTCTGGGGCTCCCATGCATAGAAATTTGTGTTTTTCTCCTGATAATCTGTCCTATTTCAATTTAATTATTAAACCAAAGAACGTAGAAGCGTTTAAGGCCCACACTGGCATTAACCCACGATCCTCCCAACCCTGAGGGATGAATGCCATTGTGGCCACTTGACAGAAGGGGAAACCGAGGCAGCGGGCTCTAATAACTGCCCTGGGTCCCACAGCTCGTAAATGCGGATCAGCCAGGGAATCGAGATGCTTGCTTGTGTCGTACGATCCTGGCGCCAGACTTGGGAGGGCTTCGGAGGTGAGTGGTGTGGCTTGACTTATTCCCCCACCTACTGACTTAAGCAAGCAAGTTTTCTGGGAAGTTACGTGTATACATCAAAGAACAGAAATCTCATTATGCGGAACTGTCTCCTTCACCCCCAGAAACCCAAACAACATGGGCGAAGTGGAAGAGCCAGTTGCTCAGTGCCCGGCAGCGCCCAGCTCCAGGGGCTCGGGAACGTCCTGGAGTGCAGCCAGCAGGTCGGGGTTCACCGGACACTTGGTTAGAATTGGGCGAGATCCTCAGGATTGGTGGGAACGGCCAGGAGAGGGTTTTGAGGAGAGGGTGTGGAAAGAACTTTGGCATCTGGGGATGGTTTCCAATGAAGACTTGAATGTTTCAGGAATTTCCTGTGTGTAAGATCAAGCAGGCACCTGGAGTGGTCAAGTCAGGCAGTGCAGTGGTGAGGTGTCCTTAGGCTGGTGTGAATGTGTGGTGTGTGGTGTATGTGTGTGTGTGTGTGGTGTGTGTGTGTGTGGTGTGAGAGTGTGTGTGTGTGTGTGTGAGTGTGTGGGGGGTGAGAGTGTGTGTGGTGTGTGTGTGTGTGGTGTGAGAGTGTGTGTGTGTGTGTGTATGAGTGTGTGTGGGGTGAGAGTGTGTGTGGTGTGTGTGTGTGTGTGTGTGTGTGTGTGGTTTCTGTTTTCAAATCAGTCCCTCTCATTAAACAGTTGCAAAACAGAAGTTGCAGTAATACCAAAATTTATGCCATCCACTTACACTGCTGCCATCAACGGTGCATTCATTGTGATATGATTGTGTATTTGCTCCAATTCAGGAGCTATTTTCAACACTCAATTGTAGAATTACGTTTTCTTGGAGGGAAACATGAGCAGTTTACCGGAGATACTATGACGGGATGTTGTCAAATCGAGCACCACTCAGGGCCTAGTAAAGAGGGACGATTCGAAAGGCTCCCGCTAGGGAGGACAAGGGACTATCGCAGCCGTAGCGCAGACAGTGGCAAGAGAAGAATGCGGTGGCCGACGACTTGCTAGCGCCTCCAGAGCCAGGCGAAAGGGGCTTGTCTTTCAGAGAGAAGAGGAAGCAAAGCTAGGAAGACCTGGACCTGGGGAGGTGAGATGGAGGCCAGGTAGGGGGGGGCAGAGAACGTCCTGCCCCAGGGAGCTGATTCCCAGGAGGCGCTGGCTGTTTTGGGCTCAGGCCCAAGTTCAGGGGCCTGTGAGGAGAGGCTCTTCACTCTGGTTAACAAGCGTTTTGTCCTGATGGATCAGCGGGAATGCGCAGCTGAGCTCATCGTTTCCGAGGCACGGAATGGGAATTTATGTTACTGTGTAAGAGGCCTGGCTGCGCACCACACGAAAGCCAAAACTCCAGAGGCGAGGCTGGTGGAAAGAAAAAGCAAGTTCCTTCTAAAATGCCGGCATTAAGGGCGGTCGGTGGACTCCCCGTCACGAAAACTGCCTTCCTGCTCTTCATAGTGCGCACAGGGTTTATAGCCACGCAAGGATGGGCAGCGCAAAGGAACGGAGAGTCTGGCCAGGCCGCTCCTGAAAAAGGCACTTCCCGGAGGCTGACCGGGTCAGGAGCGGGGCCCATGCAAGTCACCGGCCAGGCATGCACTCAGCGCTGAAGTAAACAGAGCCCTGGAAACGGGTGGGTGTGCATAGAAAACAGACAGTAAACAGAGTCCCGAAGACAAGGAAGAGCAAAGAAAGGGAAGAAAAACTTTCGAAAAGTCCCAAGCCAACCCATACTGTCGAATCGAATTACATCACAGGGTTAAATCTCAGAATAAATGGTTTAGGGTCACCGTTATATTCAGAGGGTCTGGACACAGCCCAGGTAAACGGGGGCGTCTGTGAGTGTCACCAAGTCAGACGAGGAAGGCAGTTCCATGCAGGAAGCCTTGTCTGGACACGGAAGGGTAAGGGTGGGTTGTCAACCTTTAGGTAATATCCAGCGTTGTCAGTATTTCTCGTATTTGGGTGGAATCAGTAGGGGCAGGAAAAGGAAATACGAATTCAGGGAGAAGAGAATCCATGTGTAACTCCTGACTCAGAGAGAAGAGCGGGCTCACGTGCTTGGTAAGTGGTCAGTGGCTGCTGTCCAGTCTCTGGGTTCTTTAGATTCAGTTGGATACATTTTAAAGATAATAAAAATGTGATTTAAAATGTCACTATTCGAAATAGGCCGGATTCCGTGTGTCGCTAATTAAATGTAGGACAGAACTGTTTACATATCAGCTTAGAAAGTACAAAGGGGCACATGGTCTTTCAAAAATATTTTAGAAGTTCGACAAAAATTTGAAGACTACGGCCCCCAAGAATGGGTGGGAGGTGTGTCTTAAAGGTGGCTCTCCAAGGCCGCTTTTAGCCAGGGGGGTTCGGATGTGTCCCATGAAGGGCGTGTGGCTGGAGAACAGGCGGGGTCGGTGGGTCAGGGACTCAGCCCGCTGGCCTGGAGTCGGCGGGCTGGGGTTCTCCTGGACTGGCTGGTTTAGCATCCACCTTCCTGCCTCGTCTCTGAACGGAAGCACCTCCCTGACCCTAACAGGTGGTACAGACTCAGCCCAGGCCAGGGCTCACCTGGGAGGCACCATGAAACTCCGGGAAGCCCAGGCCACAGCTGTGCCACTTAGGTCCCCGTCCCTGGGGGTGGGACCCCGACCTCAGGTTTCCAAGGTAAGGCCAGGTTGAAAGCCTCCCCTAAGGGACAGCCGCACCCATGGGCAAAGGGCTTGGGGCTATTTTTTGGCCACCATGCAGACTGGTGGCCTGAGAAACAGGCAAAGTAAGTTTTTATTAAGTGGACCCTGGGGCCCGCAGGCCTCCTCTTCTACTTCTCAAATACAGTTCTTCCCCTCTAGCTCATTCTGTGGAGATTGGGGTACGGGGTGGGGTGGGGGGGAGGGGGAGGGGGTCTGTTCCTCTCTGCTCCCCACATGTTGGTCCATCTACAGGTAAAATTCTCAAAGTTTATCCCTCCTGGGGAGCTGAGGTGGGTGGAAAGAAATAGGCTTTTTTTGGTTCTTACCTGGAAAAACAGCATACTGATGCTGGCTTGTTTTTGTACAAAATAATGGGCTATTTACTTGTAGCCTATAAAACAAATTATTAGAGATTGCTAATGTTTTGTATGCACTAGATAATGTGGGGGAGGAACAAACTTTCCGCCACCCTCAAGGTTCTTCTGGCTGGTAATACTCAGACAGACATGCGACAGATGAGTGAGAGAAAATGTGCAGATTCAATCCATACATATATACGGGAACCCCACATACATGAGAGAGTCAGCGGTCCCACATGCACGAGAGGTTTAGAGATAGAAAGGGAGCATCATGGGTATTTAAGACATTACCTCGAGGCTTCAAAGGGTCATTGCAGGGTGACAAGATGCATAGTAAATATTGGGTTGTCAGGGAAGTCATGACGCATTTTTGCAACGAAAAACATAGAAAAAATACGTCATGACTTTTCCGACAACCCAATAGATGCTTTTCCTGCCTTATAGTTAGGTCAAGAGGGTTATCTCTGAGAATCTCTGATTATGAGCAAGTCTCCTAATTCAAATTCTTCTAGGTCAGGGGTCGGCAAACTGCGGCTCATGAGCCACATGCGGCTCTTTGGGTACGTTCCGTCTCAAAAGTTTGCCGATCCCTGGAAGAGCCAATCCTGTCCCTCACGACAATTTAAAAATTATTTGAGAGCCATAAATATATTTTTACATAATCACCATTATGTGAATAATATCCTTTAAGAATTTTATAAATTAAACTATGATAGTTTTATTTTCGTTTTCAATTTTACTTCAGAGCCTGTGGCTCGCGAACCGCAGTTTGCTGACCCCTGGCGGCTCTTGAGTCTCGAAAGTTTGCCGACCCCTGGCCTACGTAATTAAAGGGAGGGGCAGAAGTTTCTCTTGAGCCTGAAGCTAAAATTGCCTTTTGCTCAAAACAACCTGCATATAACAGAGGCACATCTTGGGGTGACTCATTCTGAACCCCTGAAATAAAGTCAGCATGTTGTTAATTTACTAAAAATGCAAACGCATCCCAGGGTGTCTCCAACTTGCCTAAACTTATGTCGCTTCCTCACATCCCTGAAGACAGGGGACACGGACTGCTAAAAGCATTTTCAGATGAGAAAATCCATAAAAGATTTAATGACTCGGATTAAACAGTCAAATCTTTCCTTAAAATATAAAATTTATAAATTTTTTTACACACATTAAAAAACCCGATGAGGCCGGCCGAGTGGTGCAATGGTAAGAACTGGCTTGGGACACCAGAGGACCACGGTTCGGCTCCCACATATGAGGGCCAGTAACACTGCCCTCTACAGCTAAGATGCTGAACAACAGCTCAACCTGGAGCTGGGCTGCCTGAGTCGCAGGTGATGGTGTAGGCTGCAGCCCCTGCTGCAGTGGGTTGCCACGGGCTACCGTGTGTGGCCAGCAGCCGCTGTGAGCAGCCAGCAGCCGCTGTGAGCAGCCGTCCAGAAGCCTGCGACTGATCTGCCTCACCCGGGAAGAGCGCAATGATGGTGCCAATTTGGGTCAGTGAAGCAACATCCTCCACAACTAGACTGAAGAACAAAAGGACAGCAACTTGTCTGTTCCCATTCCCCAATTCCCAAATAAAAATCTTAAAAAAAAACCCCGATGTCAGGTATAAAATTTCCAAATTACCATATTGCTGATTGTCCACGCTCCCGTTTGATGAAGCCATTTCATTCAAATTCTTTGCAGTCATATTTGTCATCCTGTTCCCTTGCCATGACAGCCACCAGTTTCGAGCTGTCTAATAGTTTTCCAGATTACGTTATATGGCCTTCAGTTTTGTGCAATTTCTTTGAGCTGCAGCAAACGGACTCAACGCAGGGTGCTGTCACTAGAAACTTTATCCCAAACTGTAAGTATCTGTTTACATAACATTGAAACATTGTTTCTTTTTCATTTCTTTTGTAGGTGGATTTATATAACATAGATACCCTATTGCTTTTAAGGTGGCTTTTAAAAAGGTTATTTTTAACTTCCTAGTCCTCTGAATGTGAGGTCATAACATCCTGGAATAATTCAATGGCAGTGAAATATCTTTTCTTCTTTATCTTCTGTTAGTGATTCAACCAGGTGGCTACTCTAAGCATCCCAACCGAGCACTGATTGAGGTTATTTCAGGTTATTGTGCTTCCATGAAAAAGAAGCTCACTTTTTGTTAAAAAAAAAAAAAGAAAGAAAGAAAGAGAAAATGAAAGCAGCTGGTATTATATTTCACAATAAAAACATTAATTTAAAAAGCAAGTACAAGTGTCTTATATAATATAATATGAGAAACTTTGTAAGAACTTAAATGGAAGGCAACCTAATCTTTTTCTGGGGGATGATTTTTTTTGGGGGAAAAACACTTTGTTTAGGGATATATGCAGTGATTGTGATTACTGAGGATTTTGACCTCATGGCACCATTTGTGTTGTTTTGAGTTGACTGTAGTTTTCAGTTGCCAGGATCATACGTTCTGTTTATAAATTACTCTTTTGTTAGTTTTATTGTTATCAATTTAGTTTGTTTGAGGTTGTTTGGTTATTTAAAGAATAATACATCAGTAGGATTTTTGTACTAGTATTTTCTAATAACGAAACCCTGTACCATTGGAATTTCTGTGTTTCCCAAACCCGTCCTCATGAACAGGCTTGGATGGAGTCCTTGTACCTGGGAGCTGGCTGGGGGTGGTGACAGTGAGCTGCCTATAAGTCCACACAGGTTAAAGCATTCACAACATTTTCTCAAGAAGAGTATGCCAAAATATTGGGTTATTTGAAACTTTGTAGAGCATTGTTTATAACACCACGTAATGTGTTGAAGTTGATATTCTTTTCTAATGGAGGCATAAGTAAATGTGGACGCGGGAATGTCCCCTGACCCTTCTGGCTAGTCAAGTAATTAAAATGGCATAAGACAGACGAACAGGAGAGAATAGTCAAATTTAATGACGTGTGTACATAGGGAGGTTCCACAAGAATATGGGGCCCAAGGAGAAATCGGGCAGTTGGGTTTATACGCTACCTTGAGCTAAGGAGAAAGGGGAAGGTAGTTTGTTACTTCAAAGGGGAGGAAAACAATTTGCATGGGGACAGAAAAGCAAAGGTTTGGTAAACAAATGTTTGCTGGGCCGCCTTAACAATGGACACCCAGAGGACTTGGATCGAATGGGCTTGCTGGGTTCCGCCCTGTCTGTCACTCCCAGTTCCCATCAAACTCTCGTTACCTGTGGTGACAGCTCCCTTCCCGGAGCAGGTCCTCTTTCTAAATTCTTTTTGGCAGTTAGGGGGCAAGTCCGAGTTTCTTCCTGAGTCTTTTTTCTTAAAAATAATCAGTGTAGAATAATCCTTATGTCAAAGAGACATATTTTGGAGTGACAAATTCTGTTTCCCTACAGTACGTATTTCTAGGGCAAGTTGAATATTCACTTCTCTTGGTTTCTGTTGTTGCTATCACCAAGCTCTTTTTCTGCTGTGGAATGAAAATGGGTGGAGGTTGGCAGAGCTCGTCCTTTGCCCTAAAAGTTCATTGGAATCAGAAAAGATTGTGAGTTAGTTGGTCTTTAAATTCTATTCTAGTTTGGATTTCCAGGAGCCCAGGAGACACACGCACAGTGGAGAGCTTAGTTGTGTGTGCACATACATGTACACATGCTCTTGCACAAGCATGTACATATACACATGTTCGCATGTGCACGCATGCTCATGATCCCATACATGTGCACACCAACATGTACACATTCATGCACGTATATATGCTCAAATATGGTAACACACACACACACTTTCATACAAACACCCTTGTCATCTTTTCTTTCCAACAATTCTCTCAGTCAAGATTTACCCAAAGGGAATGGGTGAGCTTTCAATTTTACTCATGACAAAGGAACGGAAGAGAGAAGGAAAGGGCGTGAATCGTTACAGGTTTCCATACGCTCCATATACAATCACAATTTTATAGTTCTATGGAATGATCTGAAATGGCTCATACAACTTCTCATTTCTCTTCTCATGAAGAAAATTACTCAAATGGTCCATCTTGAAATTATACGCTGTCTCACGGACTAGTTCCACAGGGAGGGAGAGATGGCGTGGTACCTGACTTTTGACGGCTTGCATTTGGTCCAGCCTGGCGGTGGCCATCTGGAATGCTGCCACAGTCAGACCGAGTCCTGGAGGCGCCGGAGAAGAGCCAGCTGCCCCCAGCTGGCGTGGATGTGCTCATGAGACACAAAATCTCACCCAGTCTTCAAGGTAACACTGTGCTACCCATTCTGTTTTTAGGTAAAGAAACTGAGGGCATTTTTGCCTCTTGGATTTGGGGACTTTTCAAGGTTTGGAAAGCCATTGCTTTTAAATAACTAGTATCTTCTGAATTGCAAGATTCTGGAGACTACCAAGCAATGTGGTAAAGGAAGTCTTCATGAAAACACACCCTCAAATTCACCATGTCATCTTCTGTCCTCTCCAGACTTAATAGAAATGGTGGCTGACTCCTGTCACTCATTACATCCCTGCCCCATCTTGTAATTGGAGAATGGATTGCAGAGCTAGGAAATCTAAGCCAAACACGTAAATCCCAGTTTCCTTGATAGTGATTCATCAGAACACCCCAGTCTGAGCCAATCAACACATGCCATTTTACCGATGGACAGGAATTGGCCCAGGAATGGACCCGTGACTGGTTACAGCCCATGAAACATCAAGAGAGGTTGACAGGTGGGAAACATTCTTTGCTCTCTAAAAGGATGGCCTCTTTCCTGCTCACTGAACATTAACATGGATTCATAATTACTGCTGGCAGCCATCTGACAACCAACCACCTTTAGGAAGAAGCCTAAACTGTAGTTGGCAGATTGGAGACACAAAAATACTCTGACCTTTGGTCACTTTTCTTTCTCAGACAAGGTCCCAGTAGATGGTCCATTAAAGCTGGGATGATCTGGTAGACTTTGAGAACTATTTTAAAAGGTACAGAAGAGATAAGAGCCATGTCCTGTTGCATTATAGCCGATTCCGTTACCACCCCCGTACATTAGCCTCTGACCCATTAGTCGAGAGAGTGTCTCGGAAAACTGAGGCCGGATGGAATGATATCTGTAAAGCTCTCTCGGGGGAGTGTCTCAGGTGACTGGGACCTATTGGAATGATAATAGTTATCTCCCCTGGGAGGACACAGTAACAAAGTGTCTTGGGGCTATGTGGTGGAAGTGTGAAGGCACAGGATGTGCTGGAACACAAAGGGAATGCTAATGGAAAAGGTCTTAAGGCACACAAATCACACGGTTACAAATTGATTGACAGCAGTGAAGCAGTTTCACTTCTTTTCAAATTTCTCAATAAAAGTCATGCACTGACCCGATTCGGGGCTCACTCAGTCTTCTCTGGCTGAGTCCCTTGGTCTCGCTCTTAATCTTACTTTTGTCTCTTGCTCTTATTCAATTTGCGTCGCCCCTTAAGAGAAACCCGTTTGCCCTTGCCACGCTGGAAGTGACAATGTCCACCCTGAGTTAGCAGCAGTTCCGTCCTGCCCTCTACCCCTCAAATCCTGAAAGGACAGAGGAGCCTTCCCAGAGCTGGAGGCAGAGAGGGCTGTGTGGAGGAGGGTTTCTGAGGAGTTGGGTCCATCTGTGGAGGCTGCAGCTGGCTTGAGGGGTCCCTGCAAGGAGACACCTGGGAGAACCAATGCCCCACCTCATGCCCTATTCCCACTAGGATCTCTTGTTGATGTTCCCCATCAGCCAGTTTCAGCTGGAAGCCCATCCAGGCATCTGGGGTAGACAGCACAGTGGAGGCTGGGAGGCAGTGGGGACGAACGGGAACTTTCCACCCCATCACAGGGCAACTGGACCAAGAATGACGGGACCTACCGCTACATGACATGGTCAAGTTCTCCGTTTTAAAGTCACTTTCAATTGTTTTTTCTTTCTCTCTTCTTTCAATACCCCCAATACAACCTAAGCCGCACTAGGATCCTACTTCTTATGTAGACATTTTAGCTGTTCGGTGTACCGTAACTTCTGCACATTTGGGGTAATTGTTAGAGCCCTTCAGATATTTTTTTCATTTCTCCTTCCACCTCTGCTCCTCTTTGGCAGCCATCAGCTTGTTCTCTGTATCTATGGCTCTGTTTCTGTTTTCTTTTGTTTATTCACTTGTTTTGTTTTGTTTAGATTCCACGTATAAGCTAAATCATATGGTATTTGTCTTTCTCTGACTGACTTATTTCACCGAGCACAATACACTTTAGGTCCATCCATGTTGTTGCAAATGGCAAGATTTCATTCTTTTTTTATTGCTGAGTGATATTTTGTTGTATCTATATACCACATCTTTATCCATTCATCTATCGATGGGCACCTAGGTTGCTTCCATATCTTGGCTGTTGTAAAAAATATTGCAATAAACATAGGGCTACATATACTTTTTCAAATTACTGTTGTCGTTTTCTTCAAAAAAATACTTAGAAGGGGAATTGTTGGATCGTATGGCAGCTCTATTTTTAATTTTTTTGAAAACTTTCCATGCTGTTTTGCATAGTAGCTGTACCAATTTACAATCCCACCAACAGTGCACGAAGGTTCCCTTTTCTCCACATCCTCACTGGCACTTGTTATTTGTTGATTTTTTGATGGTGGCCCTCTGACAGGTGTGGGGTGATGTCTTATTGTGGTTTTGATTTACATTTTCCTGATTCATGATGTTGAGCATCTTTTCATATGTCTGTTGGCCATCTGTATGTCCTCTTTGGAGAAATGTGTCTTCAGGTCCTCTGCTCATTTTTTAATTGGATTGTTTGTTTTTTTGATGTTAAGTTGTATGAGCTCCTTATATGTTTTGGATATTAACCCCTTATCAGATGCATCATGGATGAATATTTTCTCCCATTCAGTAGGTTATCTTTTCATTTTGAATTGGCTTTTATTTCCTGCACCCCAAAGCATCCTAATATACATACACAAAACATTTTATGTACTTAGCTATTCTAAAACAAAAGTAATGTGGACCGGCCGAGTGGCACGATGGTTAAGAACTGGCTTGGGATGCCAGAGGGCCCCAGTTCAGATCCCACATATGAGGGCCAGTGACACTGCCCTCCACAGATAAGATGCTGAACAACAGCTCAACCTGGAGCTGGGCTGCCATGAGTCGCCGGCGATGGCGTAGGCTGCAGCCCCTGTGGCAGTGGGTTGCCATGGGCTACCGTGTGTAGCCAGCAGCCAGCGTGAGCGGCCAGCAGCCGCAGTGAGCGGCCGTCCAGAAGCCGGTGACTGATCTGCCTCACCCGGGAAGAGCGCAATGATGGTGCCAACTTGGGCCAGTGAAGCAACGTCCTCCACAACTAGACTGAAGAACAAAAGGACAGCAACTTGTCTGTTCCCCTTCCCCCAATTCCCCAGCGCTGTTCCCATTCCCCAATTCCCCAATAAAAATCTTAAAAAAATAAAACAAAAGTAATGTTATGGGCTAGAAAGAAGACGAGGACACTCGTAGAAGGAGCAAAAGCTGTTGACCTATTGGTGTTCAGGCCTAGACTCAGGCAGTGACACCAAGACGAGGACACTCGTAGAAGGGGCAAAAGCTATTGACCTATTGGTGTCCAGGCCTAGACTCAGGCAGTGACACCAGGATGTCAACTCCAGCATGGGGAGGGGCACCGTGTGTGTGTGTGTGTGTGTGTGTGTGTGTGTGTGTGTGTGTGTGTGTGTGTAGGGGGGTAGGAGCCTGGAGCCAGCTCACTCCAGGAAACAAAGAACAGGGGTGTGGCTTCTCTCCCATGAACATAAAGCTGAATTGCTTTTGATAAAGACCATTTGCTTACCTTGGGAGGGGGTGGAGTTAACTGTAAGCTTGAGAGAAGAAAGAGGAACTCTAAACAAACAAAACACTAAGAGCTTGCAAAATGACTTTTCAAAACTTAGGATAAAAAAGATATGCCTTGAAAACATTTCCAGTAAGTGCAACAAATGAACGACTGCGCCTGAGGAAATCTAAATAATAGAGCCATCATCAAAGGACTTTAATGTGCTGGGTGTGATCTAAAAAGAAGCAGAGGAAAGAATAACAATAGAAACAAGCAAACAACAGAGCACCAGCAACAACTCAAGCAGCTATGAGTAAAGAAGGAGAGGATAAGAAAAATGGCTGATGGAAAATGCTGGAAATAAAAGAACTGTAAATACTGAAATAACTTCATACACAGGGAAAACCCTAAAGTAGACACAGTTAGAGAGAAAATTAGTGAAATAGAGGACTGTACCAAGAAATTAATGCTAATGGAACAGAGAGACAAAAAAATTAAAAATATGAAATAGACTAAAATAATAGTGAGAATAAAATGAGACAGTCCAACATATATCTAAGAGGAGTTCCAGGATTAGAGAATATAGGGAAAAGTGGAGAAAATATCCACTTTATAATAGCTGGCAATTTTTCAAAATTGAAGAAAGACATGATTTTCCAAATAAACAGATAACACTAAGGAGCAATCAAGGTGCCTAAAAATAAACCCACAGTCAGATGCATTGCAGTAAAAATGCAGAACGTCAAGGACAAAGAGAAAATCTAAAAAGCTTCCAGAGAGAAAATGACAGGTAACCTATACAAAGGAACAACCATTAGGCTAAAAGCTGACACCTGAACGCCCAGATGGAAGGTGGTGAGTGAAAATTTTCAAAAGGCAGAGGAAAATGACTTTCAACTTGGAATTCTGTGAACAACCACACTATGATTAAGATTGAATGCAAAATAAGGACTTGAAAAGACTAGAGTGTAATGCAGACTTTTGAGGGAAGAACAGCAAAGTCAGTGGCCCTCAGCCACGGATGACAGTTAAACCACCTGGGGAAAATTTTAAACCCCAGAGCCCGGGCCACCCCAGAGCCCCGCACGAGTTAGGTGCAGTCTCCCTTGGTCATTGCAATGTTCAGCCAGGGTGGAAATCATTGTCCTACCAACGAACTTCAGGGAGACAGCAAACAAACCCCAGGGGAGGTTACCAAGGGCACATAAATCAGCAGCCTACATCAGTTAATGTAATTATTGTGGGGTTTTTTTTTTTGGTGGGGGGAAACCCTCTGCACCTGTTTCACTGGTTCAGGTGAGGTAGTTTTTGGACAACCTGAGTTTCGCTTGGTTTATTCTATTCCCAGTGAATCGATCTCATTCATTTGCCAGGTAATCTACATCTGTTTTGAGGAGGAAGGTCAGTGCAGCTGTGTGATTCTGTGAACACAGCGGGTCACACGCTTGCTACACACTGGAAACTCCTGGGGCGTGTTTTCAACCCTGTTACCGCTTGGAGTTCACTCCCCAAGGCTCTGCTTTCATCCATCAAGGGTGAGGTCTCAGTGATAGGAGATTTCAGATCTCCCTAGGGGAATGCCAAGTGTGAAAGCCACTGAGTCAGGGGCAGTCAGCTCCCTGCACCAGGGACATCAGAAGAAGCAAAGAGAAGGCGGAAGCATTGAGTCTGATGAACTGTCCTGGAAACCTCTTAAGAAAAATGGGTGGCCGAGTCCTTAAAAAGGTCCAGATAGGGCTCATTTTCACGATGATGTTAGACCAAAAAATTCATGCGTTAACCAAATTGTTTTCCGAACGCATTGGAAATATCGAGACAATCTGTGGATAATTTAAAGGCTCGCATGATTATATTTCTTCTAGACCCACTTTTGTTTTGCATACCTGGAACCACTATCAGCTCGTTGAAGAGTGATGGTGGTTCAGAGCTCTTATCTCCACTACGCTTTTAGTTTGGGGACTTTGGACAAATGAGCTCATTATTTGGTGTGGTTACTTCCTTAACACTGAAACTGGGAAAGCTGACTAATCCCTTGTCTGTGCGGTTATAAAATAATTTGATCCCGAGCTCTCGGGAAGGCACAGGGTGGTTATGGGAGATAAGATGATAATCTGGGGCTTCCAAGGAAGCCTAGTGACTTTTGTCCAAATATCCATTTCGATTCATTTCTACAGGCATTTACACAGAGTGCCACAGCCTCCTGCCCTGACACTACCCAGTCCAGGATGCGGAAGACAGCATCCCTGCCCTGAAACTTGAACTCCATCTCAAATGACCATTCCTGGAACAGGCGCTGCGCACGTCACTGCCTAAGGAACCAGGCAATGATGCCGTGCAGGTTCAGGAGGCGAGCTGATAGGAGGGTGGTGTTTATAGGGGCACTGAAATCAAGACAATCATTAACACAGCTGTCTACACCAAGGGCATGTCTGCGCCATGGAAACCCTTTGAGTGCACTGTGTAAATTACGGGTTTCCTGGGTCTACCCTCAGAGGCTGAGTCAGTGGGTCTGGGGCAGGGCCCAGGGCCTGCGGTTTAAGCCAGCATCACACTGTGAGAAACACCTGACCACTGCCTGCAGGTCTATGCCCTTCCTCCTGCAGACTCCCGCCTCCTCCAGGCAGGTGTGTCTCCTAACGCGGACGCTGACGTCCTCCGGAAGGAGTCACTTCTCCAACACTCTGAAATCCACCACACAGCTGAGTAACTGCTGTGGGGAAAAAGCAACTCGAATCGATTGTTTCTTTCCTGGAACTCTTTACGAGTATCGAAGCTCTGTTGCTAGAGACTCAATTGCCATGGGTGACAGCTGTCACCGTGGAAGACCACGCAGTTCCAGGGCTGTCTGCGTCACTCAGGAGCACAGCTAATGGCGTGCTGCAGGGAGCGCTGGGCTAGTAGTGCGTCTCAGGGAACGTTGGCTGGTTTGATTCACTCCTTTTACACACGGGGAGCCTGAGACTCACAATGGTGGCTGGCTTGTGGTACGCTGACTTTCTGGGCCAACAAGCCCACACAGTCTGTCTAAAGCCTAGATTTGTGGCCCTACTGAGGCTGGAGAACCCCCCAACTCCACTTGCTAGTAGAGGGGCTCGACCTTCGACCTGGGGGGAATCACCCACGCTTCTGGGGAATTTTCTAGAACAAAATTTGGCCGGGCTGCAAGGATACCTTGTATTTGTCAGAAGAGTAATGAGCTTATAGCTCTCTCTCTCTCTCTCTCTCTCTCTCTCACACACACACACACACACACACACACACACACGCACACTCCTCCCAAATCAGGGGCCTCCATTCTCCCATTGGTCTATCTGGCCAAGATCACAGTTCTGGGGGAAGCAAAGAAATGTGACCCAGGACAGTGTCCGCCTCACCCCATTGTACCCTCACTGCCCCCAAACAATGTAGAAAAGGGAGAGCCAGGGACTTGGATTAGGGGGCCCCACTGTGGTGGCCAAAATGAGCTTTATCCCCTGCGTTCCCGGGGCCCATGGCCGAGGGCACAGACAAGCAAGCCCAGCAGGACCAACAATGGCCGTGGCAGCTGACCTGAGCTGCCCAGTCTCAGTCACATGTGACTCGTGGAATTTTGTGCTTTACCCAAAATCAAACGTTGGCAGAGCTGCCCAGGTGCACCAGAGAGACAGAACAGCCCAGGGGCAATGCAGCAGCACCAGAGCTTTAGGTGACACTGCTGAGCATGGCTGTCAAAGAGAGAGAGCACAAAAGACAGTCCTTTTGGCCCTTAGGCACAGCTTTAGCCCTGATGACCCCCCCCCCCCAGGAGCCGCCGTCTCTTCCCTCTGCCCCCCCACTCTCTCTTCTTCAACGTCCTCCCTTTGCTTCCCTGGGCCCCGGAGTCGCGACAGCCAGGCCTCTCGGCCTCCCCAGCAGGGTAGATTGTGGCCCAGGGAATGCAGGCTGGTAGGTATTTGGCCGTTGGGCTTCAAGGTCCCCCGGTGGGTCGTGGACATCGCAGGTGGTGGAGAGGAAGTGCCTTTTGAAGGAAGGCGTCCTTCCTAGGTTTCACTCCAGCTATGTCCACTGAGCTCCAGATGGCAAACCATAACTAGGAGGCGCTGAGGGGCTGCAGGTAGCGACGCTGTTTCGGGAAGGTAGACGGGAAGGTAGAGAAAAGATCCTGGAGAACTGGAGGGAACCACGGGGCTGTCAGGAGGGGAGGGGAGGGCGCAGGTCGGAGAAGAGCCTCAACAATGGAGACTTACTGTAACGGGACCTTCCTCCCAAGCAGGAGGAGGAAGAGACTACGAGCGCGCGTCACTAAGAAAGTGCGAGCGAGGGAAGCAGACGCGGCCGAGGGTGAGAGGCGGGCGGAGGGCATTCTCACATGGAAACGTTTGGGACACACACTTCTCTCCTCGCCTCGCCTCTCCCCTCCTCTCCTCTACCCTTTCCTTGCTCTCTCTCTTCCTTAAAATAAAAAAATTAGGAAAAGGTATCAATGCCAATCCCCCCGCCTCCCATGTTTCCCTTTTATGTAGCTTCCAGAAAGAAGTAGACATTAATGAATATTCTCTGGTACGTATTTTAGGCTTGAGGATCACGATTTCTGTTGAGTACCACATATAAGAATTCACATTTCGGTGCATCCCGGGCATGGGTCATGGTCTGCCTCCGGAAGGTGGCCAGGCGGGAGGGGACACAGCGGGTTTGCTGTTAGCCCTGAGTGGATTTGAACCCGACCTGGTCAGCTTCACCTCTCCCAGTCTCAGTTCCTTGCTGAACAAACTGGACTCATTGCAAGATCATAGGAAGTGCCTAGAAAGCATTTGCCCCTTGGATGACACCTTTGAGGTCATCCAAGTGCTTGGTCCCTTGGTGACTGGTGTTTATAAATTGCTTGTTCCTGGAAACTAGAGCTAAATATAGCTCCCCAAATGCCTGGCTGTTTCCTGGTTAAACATGGGGGTTTTTTCTTTGTTTTGTTTTGTTTTATAGCTTTCTCTTCAAATGCCTTTCGAAGGCTATTTAGTGCAGCATTAACTTCCTCGGGGTGTTCCCTCTTCTTCACCATGGCCTTACCCCTCTCCCATGATTTATCACCCTGACAGCTCAAGGGCAAGTTGCCTGATTTCCTGGTGCTGCAAAATTGCCCTTAACAGACAGCACATCTTGTGCAGGACTGTCACTATTTTCCATTGCCCCATTATCCCTTTCTCTTCCCCCAAATTCTGCCATAGATAGATGCTCCTGATAATATCATTCAAATGTCCGTATTACGACCCACAGTGCATCGGTCTGAAAAAAACAGTCAAACCGATGGTTATTACATTATATCTGTTGTACTCTTTTAAGCAACTGTCAATGCATCGTTTCTTTTTTTTTTTTTAAAGATTTTTATTGGGGAATTGGGGGGAAGGGAACAGTGCTGGGGAATTGGGGGAAGGGGAACAGACAAGCTGCTGTCATTTTGTTCCTCAATCTAGTTGTGGAGGACATCGCTTCACTGGCCCAAGTTGGCATCATCATTGCGCTCTTCCCAGTCGAGGCACATCAGTCACCAGCCTCTGGACGGCTGCTCACTGCGGCTGCTGGCCGCTCACGCTGGCTGCTGGCTACACATGGTAGCCCATGTGGCAACCCACTGCCACAGGGACTGCAGCCTATGCCGTCACCGGTGACTCACGGCAGCCCAGCTCCAGGTTGAGCTGTTGTTCAGCATCTTAGCTGTAGAGGGCAGTGTCACTGGCCCTCATATGTGGGATCCGAACCGGGGCCCTCTGGCGTCCCAAGCCAGCTCTTAACCATCGCGCCATAGCCGGCCCTCAATGCATCTTTTAAGTGATGCTCCCCTAGGGCATGTTTAAGACTGGCCGGCACAATTCAGCTTGTCATTGGGATCTCCCGCAAAAGACACAAAATTCAGTGTTGTTTACATTGCGTATACCCTGGGAACCACTTACTCTATTTGAACTTTGGAAAAGATGTTATTTGTTAATGTCATAGTGTAATAAAAGTGATCATAAGCCAGTGAAAAATAATCGAGAAAATTCCGATTTGAAGTGGGCTTTGAGATTTAATGTGGTGAGACATACGGTGAGAAGAAAACAATGATAAACTCTGATGTCCGATGACATGTCTGAGCATGTCCCCCTCGCGATAAAACCCCGTCAGTGGTTTAGAAGGATGAGCCCCTCGCCCAAGCGCGTTGCCTTCCAGCCTGCAGCGCGCGCTCCCCTCCAGCCACACTGCTCAGGGGTCCTTCACAGGCTGTGCCTGCTGCCTGGACACCCTTCCCTGTTCTTTGGCCTTGCTCTGGCCTCAGAGTGCTCCGTCCTCAGTGAAGCTTCCCCGGGCCTCCTGATGGGCTCACATCCCAGGACTTTGTGCTTTCACAGCACACCCCCTCCCCCGCGGCTGGTCTGTGGGACGGATGTCTGTGTGAGGTGCTCTCTCTCTGCACCTGCTCCTGCCCAGGGGAGTGGGCGCCGGCCATGCAGAGAATGAAGCACTCAGAATCCTCACAGCTTTGTAAGTTGATTGCAGTGAGTTCACACAATAAGCCTGCAGGGGGCATCACCATCATCCCATTTTATGGATGAGGAAACTGAGGCTTAGGGAGTGTAACTCTGTGGTACAGAGGCCAAGGGCGAGGGAACGGCAGTCCAAATGCCAAAGCCAGACTCTTAGTCATTGAGCTAACGACTTCCCAACTTTTTTAAAAATTAGGTCAGGCTTTGACTCAGTATCCAGGCAGTCATCCTACAAGTGACTTGAACCCTGATTTATAACCCAAAGGGCAAAGGGGCAACAGAACACTTCTAGACGCCCCTGGGAGGAAGGGACAGCCCAAGAGCCCAGTACCTCCGTTTCCTACTCACTTACCTAGGTGGGGTTCTCTGGGAGGGTGGGGCCGGGGGACCAGCTCCCAGGCCTCCTCCTTGGGAGACCTTGTGGAGGGCAGAAGCAGTGGACAGCAGTGGCTCACACAGAGGGAAACCGTCCTGTGTCTTGCTACAGGTGAGAGGGGGTTTCTTCAGTGAAATTGAATGAATGAATGGCCGCTTGAGTAAGTGACTTCTATCAGCCTTACAGTGACGGCCTGGGCGCTACTTTGGGAGGCTGGCTTCTGTGTTAACTGGGGTTCTGTCATGAGGTATAACTTAGTACTGTCCTTATTGGTCTTTTATACTTGAGCGGGAATTAGCAGTAGCTTGCCATCTTCCTGCTCATTGGCAGCTGGGTGTAGAGAGAGAGGAGAGTGGGAGGAGCACCTGGACTCTGAAGCGCTGAGGGAATCAGGTGCCAGGAGGGAGAGAAGGGCCCTGAAGACGATTGTCCCATTTACAGTCTTTGCTAGATGGCCCTGTCTCTGGTTGAAAGCCCCAGCGAAGCGACCTGGTTTCCAGGAGCCATAAGGAGGTGGAAGCACAGAAAGACTGAGTCTGGCTTTAGGATCAACTCATTCCTGCCACTCCCTCCGCGGGGGTGGACGACACTGAGCAGCCATGCTCCCAGCCCAGAGGACACGGGTGTGTGTTCCTCTAGGGGTCTCAAGAGGCTCCAATGTGACGACGGCCCTGCGCTGAGGTCCCCCTCCTGGAGGGAGAAGGCACACTCCTGCTGCTGCCCAGGGCCACTCTGGTTCCCGTGTCCTTGTTCCCAACCCCATGTCTTCCTGACGGAGAGGCTGAGCTACCCCGCAGCACTTCGGGACCAGGAAGCCCCAGTGAGCCAGCAGCAGTGCCCTGCCCTCAGGGGTTTTCTGGGGACTGCAGCCCACCCCTGGGGGTGTGTGTGTTCATTTCAGAAGCAGCAAAGGACATGCACTGGGGGTGGTGGTGGCCGTGGTGGCCTGGACCCTGGACTTGTGCGTGGTGGCTCCAGCAGGTGATTCTAGCCCCTCTGGGACTGAGGTCCCCCTGGCTCCCTTCCCTGCCACAGGCTGTGCTGCCTGGAGCTTTCATTTCAGCCTCTGGGCGTGAGACTTTGCACAGACCTTGCACCCGGACTTCCTAATTTTAGGTAGATTGATCTGAGCTTCAAGAGCAGACACCTCATTGACACGCTGACCTACTCTTTGTATGACAATTGGTTGAGATTTGGGTTCTGAACATGCCGGCGATAAGCCGATTGTAAATGCGGCCAAGAGGCAGAAAGGCCTGGAAGACAGTGAGAGGCAGAAAGAAGGTGGGTGGGGCATCCGAGCGGAAGGGCAGACCCTGGGCAGGTGGGCCGTCCGGCCCCTCTTGGGGGTGGGGGACCCAGGGGAGTGAGCAGAGCAGCACACCCAGGCTGGGGCGAGATGGGTGGAAGGACCAACCTTGTCCTCACGAGCTTTTGCTGAGTGTATCACGATGGCTCACGCAAGCTGACATTACATTCAACAACGTTTCAGTTGTAACTTGGAGTTTCGGGCTACTTCACAATGCTATAAAACACTAGATTGATTTCCTAATGTTTCTGTATAGAAGACGGGAGCTTTATTTTCATTTTCTGGAACAAGCTGAGCAAACAGACAACTGGCTCCTGGTCACTGAGCCCCTCAGGACGAAACAGAGGTAAATCCCATGTGGGTTCCCAGCGTGTTGGCCACGTCCACGGGCTGGGACCTTGGGCTTGACCTCTCCCAGCCCCCTCCCGAGTGCACACCCCACCTCTGGGGCCTGCCTGTGATGAGAGAGAACGGGCAGAGGGCCCAGGGAGTGGGGACGCCCGCTAACCGAGGAGGCAGGCCGATGGGTGAGGCAGAGGGGAAACGCTGGTTCGCAGCCCAGGACGTGTTGGGAGGGACCAGACTGCTGGAAGGACACTCTTCCAGCTGCTCATTGGTCATCTGCCTCTCAGGTTCACCCCACTGAGCCCAGGTGGGGTTCTCAAACACTCTATCTATCACCTCCTTAGGAAGCACCCGGAATGTCATCGATCCTCTAATAAATCAAGCCTCATGGTCACGCAGACAACAGAGGGGTGGCCTGGTCATTCTCACCCTAGAACCCTTTCAATCTTTCAATACACGCTCCCTGGAGACATACAAGCCACCGAGCCTCCAGCCTAGTGGGAGACGACGCATCTCTCCTTCAGAGGGGCCTGGGAGTCCGGGGAGCCCTCCCAGTGGGGACGGGAACACGCTGTGTTCAAGTACAGATGGAGCTAAAGGCAGGAGATTAAGTGTGGGGGCCTCCAAGGAGGGGACATATGGGAGGTTCATGCAGAAAGCAGGTGCTTTGAAAGGCTCTTCACCTTGTGTACTACAGGTGAGTGAGAAGTAAGCCCACTGTGCACACCTATTGTGAGCTCGTCTTGGGCAGAGGGGGAGATGTCACTTATAAGTCCTAAGCACCTGGCTCAAGTTCACTATGTATGTGGTCCCCAAACCTTCTAGCAGAAATTTGAATTGGAAGTAGGTTTGTCCTGTCCTGGGGTGACCGAAAAACATAATGGTCAAGTTTCTCCAGAAATCACATCTCCAACCCAGGTCTCAAAGCATTTGTATAGATAAAATTCCTAGAAAAATGAGCAGTTTGTGGTTTCAAAAAATTTACAAATGTCGCAAGGACAGTTGGTGAAAACCACAGACAGCTGGATCAGACCCACAAAGACTTCAGGCCTTGGAATGACCAGAAGTCCATTTTGTAAGTATGTTTCCTTCGGATCAAGAAAAAGAGAGCTTGAAAATATGAGCCTATAAAAAACAATCATGCAGATTTTAAAAAGCACTAAATGGATCACCCAGAGATTAAAATGATAACAATGAGAATTTAAACCCCATGGTAGCAGAAAACGGAAAGCTGTTTTTAGGGTTTCAACCAATAAATGTGAAAGAAATGAGGACAACAGAAAAATCTCCATTTGACCAACACAGTAATCATTGTTTCAAGCAAGAGTCATCAATGGATGCGAAAATTAATGGGCAAAAATGTGATAAGAAGCAGGACGTTTGCATCATCTCGAAGCATCTCCCCATAGGTACCATTTAGTAAGGGAGGAGGAATGGTGCCTTGATTGCAGAGACCTGGCAGGTGCACCTCACCAAGGGATTACAGGTAGCACCCCCATAACAGGACAACCTGACGCCAGGGCATCCTGATGGGATGTACTGGGAAGGATACCACATCACTGTTATGGTTTTCTCCCCGAAGTGCATACCCAAACTGCATCATGAGGAAACACTAGAAAACTCACATGGAAGGACATTTTAAAACTAAATAACTGGGGTTACAACAGTATCAAAAAATAAAATGCATGGAGACTAATTTAACAACAACAACAAGAAAACCCATATAAAATCTCTACACTGAGCAGTAAAACTCAGTGCTGGGAGAAACGTAAAAAGATGTAAATAGTAGAGATACATAGCATATTTGTGGATCAAGATTCGACTGGAAACTACCATGTCAGTTGTCCCCAAATGCATCTATAGATAAAATGCAACCCCAAACAAAATCCCAGCTGTAGAACTTTTACGTTAACCGCTTTCAAATTAAAAACTTCCATTTAAAAATTTAAGTCTAAAATTCACATGGAAATACAATGGACTTCAAGTAGCCAAACTTATTTTTGAAAGGACTAAAACTGGAGGACTGACACTACTTGATTTTAAGATTTTCCTTAAAGCTACAATCTAGACAGAGCTATACTGACCTAAGGGTAGACAGACGGATCAGTGAAACAGAATACAGCCCAGGAATACACTCACACTTATCTGGTCAATTGATTTCTGACAAAGGAGCCATTGAATTTCAATGGGGAGAGGAAAGCCAGTAAGCTGGCACAAGCCCGATTCAGAGCCCTAAGCCCTTCGTACACAAAAACGAACTCACAGTAGATTATTGACTAAAACAAAATAACCACAGTGACACACATCTGTCTTTGGGGAGGAAAGGATTTTTTAGTCAGGACACAGAATGCACTAGACTAAAAAAAAATTCATCATTTGATTTCATCAAAAGTAAAAATCATGGAGAACATGAATGGGCAACGAACAGATTGGGAGAAAATATGTGTAATACATACATCTGACAAAGGACTTCTATCCAGAATACATAAAAAGCTGCTACAACTTGATAATAAAATGAAACAATATAAAATTTAAAAAGACAAATGACCCAATAGAATATGGGTCAAAGCTTGAAAAATACTTCACAAAAGTAGATATTCAAATAGTCAATAAATACGTGAAAATATGCCCAACAGCCTTACCCATCAGGGAAATTCAAACTAACATCGTAATAAAATCGTTATACCAATATTAATGATATTAGAATATTAATTAATGCTATAATATTAACTACTATAATAGCAATCATATCCTATTAGTCAACAGAATGGCTAAACTGAATAAGACTGACATCTCTAAATGTCAAGGATGTAAAATGATTGGAACTCTCATACCCTGAGGTGGGAACGTAAAATTGTACAGTTTGGAAAACTGTTTGGCAGCTTCTTAATAACTTAAACATGTACCTACCCAGTAATTCCACTCTCATGTATTGCCCCCCCCAAAAAAACTAATGTCTACAAAAGACTTGTACATGAATATTCAGAGGAATTTACTCATAATAGCCAAAAAATTGAAGCAATCCAAATGTCTAGCTACAGAAGAATGAATAAACAAATTGTGTAGTACCCATACAATGGGATAGCACTCAGAAATAGGAGGAAACCAACCACTCATACCTCCAACAACATGGGTAAAATGTAAAACATTCTGCTGAGTGACAGAAACCAGACACAAAAGAGTATACATTATAAAAGTCCACTTATATGATGTTCTAAAATAAGTGAAATAATGTATGGCGGTTACCTCCAAGGGTGCAGAGATCGCCTGGCAAAGGACCTGAATTTTGACTGGCGTGCGGGTTACACAACATGATACGATTGTCAAAATGCACCGTAGGCGTGCAGAAAAAGCAGGATGCACACCCACCAATTTGGTTTGGATGTCGAGGCTGGCGATGCTAAACACACACACACACACATCAAAACAGGGCATAAAAAAGCTTATTATTTATATAACTGGGGTCTCTGGGCAGAGTGGGTTGGCTTGCAATCAGATCCACATGTCTTGAGAGAACGAGGTTGGGAGCCAGCCCTGGGTTGTTGTTTTTTTTTTTTTTAAGATTTTATTGGCGAATTGGAGGGAGAGGAACAGACAAGTTGCTGTCGTTTTGTTCTTCAGTCTAGTTGTGGTTTCACTGGCCATGTTGGTATTATCATTGTGCTCTTCCCGGGTGAGGCAGATCGGTCACTGGCCTCTGGACGGCCTCTCATGGTGGCTCTTGGCAGCTCACGCCAGTGGCCAGCCACTCACGCTGGCTGCCAGCCACACATGGTAGCTTACAGCAGCCCACTGCAGCCCCACTGCAGCCTACACCGTCGCCAGTGACTCATGGCAGCCCAGCTCCAGGTTGAGCTGTTGTTCACCATCTTAGCTGTAGAGGTCACAGCGTCACTGGCCCTCATGTGGGATCCGAACCGGGGCCCTGCTGCTCAGAGCTGGTGTCACAAGCCAGCTCTTAACCAATGTGCCACTCGGCCGGCCCCCAGGCCTGGGGTTTGTTCTGCTTGGGGTGAGGAGCCTGTGTGGTTTGACGGTCTTGCTGGTGCCCATGGACAGAGCAGGAGCCCTAGGCTTTCTCAGCAGCAGTCAAACATCAAAGATAAAAAGGAACAAACTCTTTATTACATGCACCAGACTATAACACTGAAGATGGCTACATGTCACACTATATGTAAGTTATACCTCTGTTTAAAAAAAAAAAAGTAAGAGGAAAAACGTAGATAGTGAATGGCAACCAGACTGAGAGGTGCTTCTTTAAAAACAGTAATGACCCACCCACACACAAAATGCAATAGTATCTACAAAATACTGAGAGAAAACACCTTCAAACTACTTTATAGCCAGTGAAAATATTTTTTAAAAATAAGGGTGAAATAAATCCACTTTCAGTTGAACAAAACCTTAGAGAATTTACCTCCAACAGATCCCACAAAACAAATTTTTTTTAAAAGATTTTTTATTGTGGAATTGGGGGGATGGGAACAGGCAAGTTGCTGTCATTTTGTTCTTCAGTCTAGTTGTGGAGGATGTTGCTTCACTGGCCCAAGTTGGCACCATCATTGCCCTCTTCCCGGGCGAGGAAGATCAGTCGTCGGCTTCTGGACGGCCGCTCACGCTGGCTGCTGGCTACACACGGTAGCCCATGGCAACCCACTGCCACAGGGGCTGCAGCCTATGCTGTCGCCGGCGACTCACAGCAGCCCAGCTCCAGGTTGAGCTGTTGTTCACCATCTTAGCTGTAGAGGGCACAGCGTCACTGGACCCCATGTGGGATCCGAACCGGGGCCCTCTGGCGTCCCAAGCCAGCTCTTAACCATCGCGCCACTCGGCCGGCCCCCCACAAAACAAATTTTAAAATACATTCTTCAGGAAGAAGGACAATTTTTCCATGAGGAAGGCTGAAAATGCAAGAAGTAGTGGTGAGCAAAGAGAATGGTTAAGGGTGTGCGTAAATCCAACAAAACATTGGCTGCATCCGTAACTATAAGTAACGTCTAATTCATGGGGCTCTCGGGCAGCAAGATAAAACACAATATCACACATTAATACCAGCTTGGGGGGTAGAGTGACAGAAGTAAAATGTTCTGAATGTCTCATATTGAGAGAAGATGAAGACAGTTCTTTGCCCACCTGTTCGACTCCCTTTGCCGTGTGACTTGGTGGCTCCTTAAGCAATGGAGTCATTCCTCCACCCCGGGGATCTGGGTGGGCATTGTGACACAGTGTGGCCTGAGCCTCTGAGGCCTTGCATCCTTCTCCTTCTCTCTTGGAAGCCAGTCCAGCCGCCGTGAGGATGAGCCCAGGGCAGCCTGCCGGGTGATGAGAGCTTGTGGCCTGATGGTCCAGCCCACCACCACCAGCCTGCAGAGGCTGAGTGGTCTAGCTGGCCTGTAGCTTACCACAGACATGCGAAGGGGCCCTTGGGGAACGGCAGAACCGAACGGGTGAGCCCAGCCTAAGTTCTGACCTGCAGACGCTTAAGCCGAATAAATGATTATTGTTTTAAGGTACCAAGAGTTGAGGGGGTGGGTGCTTGCTATGCAGAAAGAACTCATGGACACCATCTGTGTTAAGTAGGCATGTTAACATGTCATGTGTGGGGACTAGCATAGCATTCTTTACTAGGAACAACAATAAATTATGTGTCCTTTGTGAGTAGTTTGTTTTCTTTTCTAAAATTTATTTTTCAGGTACAGTTGCCACACAATAATAGTATATTAGTTTCAGGTGTACCGTGTAGTGCTTATATACATACCTTACGAAGTGACCGTCACCCCTGTAAGTCTGGTCCCCATCTGACACCACACAGAGTTGTTATAATGTTATTGACTATATTCCCTGTGCTGTGTTTTGTACCCTGAGACTGTTTTCATAACTGCCAATTTGTACTCTTTAATCCCTTCCCCTTCTTCACCCACCCACCCTCAAACCCCTCCCATCTGGCAACCATCAGTTTGTTCCCTGTATCTGTAAGTTTGTTTCTGTTGTGTTTGTTCATTTATTTTGTGTCTGGATTCCACCTGTAAGCGAAGTCGTGTGGTATTTGTCTTTTTCTGTCTGACTTAATGTGCAGTTTGTTTTCAAGCGTTCCTCTTGCCCCGTCATTTCTGCAAACCCGTGGGATAGCCTGTGTGATTAGAAAGGGCTCTTCACACATGGTCAGACCTGGATTCGAGTCCTGGCTCCACCACGAGTTAGCTAAACAGGGCACCCCTAACAACGTGTGAGGTCTGGGCCAAAGTACAGACAGAGGCACCGGGCCCCAGGCTGGCCCCTTCACTTTCTACCCCAGCTGTATCCTCCCACAGAAGGCCTGCGCACAGGTGGGTGGGCACTGACCTGGGCCAGCCCCAAACCAAGACCCCGCCGGAGCCCCCCGCAGTCCTAGGATGTGCACACAGGCTGCTCAGTCTGTTATGAGTACGACTCAGGGATGAGGCCCCCACAGGCCCTACAGGCAGGCTCAGGGCCTTCCAGATGTCAGGCTCCTGCAGTGGGGTCAAGCTCAGACTCCAGGTGGCAGATACCTCAGCCCACGGCCCCCTCCCCGGGGGGAGAGACACTCAGGAGGCCAGAGGGCCCTTTAAGGCACCAGGCCCTGGCAGGACCCGGTGGCTTGGGTCTGAGGACAATATTGTAGCTGGTGACCTTGGAAAAATAACATAGCCTTCCCAAACCTCAGTGTACATATCTGCAAAAAGGAATGAAAAGAACCACTTATTCATCCCAGTTTGTTTTTCATTGCGGTTTAAAAAATACACAACATAAAATTTACCAATTTTAAGGGTTGTGTTAGCTGTATTTACATTGCACAGCAGATTTTTAGAACTTTTTCAACTTGAAAACTGAAACTCTGTCCCATTAAACAATAACTCCTCACTCCCTCTCCCCCAGCCCCTGGCAACTTTTCTGTCTGTGAGTTTGACTCGTCTAGGAATCTTGTAGAAATGGAGTCACACAGAACTTGCCCTTTTGTGACTGGCTTACTTCAGTCAGCACAATGTCCTCCACATTCTTCCATGTTGCCGCCTGTGTCTGAGCACCCTTCCTTTTAAAGGCTGAGTAGCATTCCATGATGTGTATGGACCACACTTTGCTTATCCATTCACCTGTTGATGGACAACTGGGTTGTATCTACCTCTTGGTTATTGTGAATCAGGCTGCTACGAACATGGGTGTAAAACCATCTCTTTGCGATCTTGTTTTCAGTTATTTTGGGTATATACCCAGAAGTGAGATTGTTAGATCACATGGTAATTCTATTTTTAATTTTTTAAGGAAGCTTCACACTGTTTCCCGTGGTGGCTGCACCCGTTTACATTCCCACCAACAATGTGCACCCCTGCCGTTGGGCGTGGGTTGTTGCAGGGTGGCAGGGGTTTGGGGCGGCCTTTGGCTTTCAGCAAGGCGCAGATCGTCTCTACCGAAGGCAGTGTGGGTGGCGGTGGGAGGGCTTGGAACGCATGCGTCTGTGATGAGAGGTTCTGTCCGTGGCAAGCTTCTCCAGCCTCCCTCTGCCCCAGCCTCTCTTCCCTCTGCTCACCCAATGCTCACGCCTGCCCCATTCGCCCAGCTCCCCTTCCTGGGCCTGGGAGAGCTCACCTGCCATGTGCAGTTAAAGTGGGTCAAAGTGTAGCGCTGAGGCTGGGTGGGTGAGGGCAGGGCTCTGCTGTCAGGACGCTGCTCCTCTGAAGCAGTGAGTTCGAAACACACGAGGAGGCTGTTGCTGTGACATCAGGACCACCGCTTTAGCAGCTGGGATTGTGCAGTCAGACAAAGACACGAGGGAGGCACCCGTCAGCAGGATTTCATTTCAGAGGCTAGAAGTTTTGGGAGCTCTAAGAGATGGGGGAAATACAAAAAGGATTTAAGATTCCAATTAAGTTCAAGGGTCTTTAGAGCTAGAACCAAAGTAAACTTTAGTCCAGTAGGAAGGCAGCATGGGGGAGGGAGATGGCAGGCCTCCACCCAGGGCGAGATGGAAGAATGAATAAGACTCTTCCCAAGGATTCCAGTTAACGGCCTGCCCTTGCTTAATTTACAGAATCCATGACGTGGTGACTGCATGAAGGGCCTTAGAGAAGGACCAGAGCCAGAAGTAGCTGGCGCAGGGGAGGACGAAAGTTAGGGTGGTCGGGAGGGGCGGGGTCACTGGGCCAGCTGCTGAGAGGGGAAGGGGGATTTTAAGTAGTTTTTCCATGTGCGATGGAATAACTCATTCTGCTTAGAGAGAATTCATGAAGAATTTAACAGCTTTTTCCCTTTTTCTGAACTCTTCACCTTACCAAGATGAGCTTTACAGAAGGATCGGGAAGGTTCCAACTTGGCATGTGGACGTTCTCCTCAAAGCATTGGCATGCCAAGGAAAGGATTAAGCTGAAGTGTGTTTGTAAGACCTTGGTCACCGGTCATCGCTGCAGCAGAGAAACTGGATCGGATGGTGAGATCGGACAGAGGGAAGTGATTAGAAGTTCGCGTTGACTGTCTATGAAAGAGGAGATGGCCCCGTGGATTAGGGCTGGGGCGGGGGAGATGGAGATGGGGGAGGGGCGTTAGGATTTGAAGGTTGACTGGTTGTGGGCATGGGAGACAGAGAGGAGGGGAGGACAGTGCTAAGATTTTCTAGGGACCGCTATGACAGGGGGAACCCGTGATCCCTGCATCCAACTCTGAAAGCTCCCCACGTTTGCTTGTAAAAGAGGAAGAGAAGTGAGAACAGAACAAACTCACTGTCAACAGTGCACTCTGCAATGTCTTTCCTTACCCAAAAAGGGTGTGCCACATCTATGTGGTGGTAGCTTATGTTCCTGAAGTCCCCAACACTCTAAGAATCTGTCTACGCCTTAACTATCAAGAGTCACTTATTCTGGAAAGGGGAGGATAGGGTTAAGGCACACCTGCTCTACTGCGCTCAGGTGACTTGACTGAACACCACGCTGGGGGACCCCAGTTCCTCTGGACGGCAGAGACTGTGCCCCTAATTCGCTGTCGTCCTCCGGAGAACAAGGTCTGGGATGTAATTTGCGGAATCTGTGAACGGAGGACAGTGCCACCAATAGTCCGTTGACAACCGGTTCCTGTAGGGGCAGCTGCAGGGGCAACCAGAGGCCATCAGGGTGTGGGGGTGGCAGGCGTGCAGGCTGGCGAGGACCTGCCTGCTGCTGCTTCTCCCGGAAGATTTGGCTCAGCAGACCCAGCAAAGGCCTTGGGGAAGCCTGGCTGGGGACCAGATCAATGGCTTTTCAGGCTTTCCTTCCTCCTATCCGAGGTGTCCCTGCCCTTACTTCAACCGGATTCCCCAAGAGCAGGCCAGCAGGCTCTCTGGGCAGTGGGAAGGCAGAGCACGCCCGCCGCCGACTGCGGGCATCAAGGCTTGGGGTGGGACGCCTGGGAGGGCTGTGGAAGGGACCCCTGGGGACGTCCTCCTCTGGGGCCAGCCCTGAGAAAGGCAGGAAGAGGGGCCCTCTGGACAGGCGGGAGAAACCCAGGGAGGAGGACGTGACCAGAGCAGGCCTCAGTGTCTACGTCTGGAATGGGAGGCTGTGCTCAGGGTCACACAGGACCCAGGCCCCTGGCAGCTCTCCTGTCGCCTCCCTGATGCGCTCCCAATGACCCAGTGCCCCCTCTTTGAAACGGCCTTCCCCCGTGACTCACCCAGGTGCAGACAAGGCAAAACACATCTTTGCCACCTGCGAAGGAAGAATAATGGAGACAGCCATGCAAACGCATTTGGTCTCTTCAGTGAATCCGGGTAACAAATTGCAGGCTGATGACATCGTTGGAGCCACCGGAAAAGGCACTTGGCAAGGCCTTTCCAGATTCTCTCTCTCTCTCTCTCCCTCTCTCCCTGTCTCTCTCTCCTTCTCTCCCTGTCTCTCCCTTTCTGCATTGATGATGGTGACCACATCAGCACACGTAGCCAAACCACCCAAACCAACCAACCGTGCTGGGCGATTGCCCCAGGGCCAGTGGCCTGAGTGTGCTTTCTGGACAGGGAGAGGCTGCGTGGTGGCCACCTGTGACCCGCTCAGCCTGGCCCTGTGGGGATGTGCCCGGCTTCCCCTGGCAGGCCACACAGCTGTGCCTCTGTTGGTTACTTATCCACTTTGTTCCAGGGCTGGGGCCCACAGACATCCTCTGACGGGAAGATGAAAAGCAGGACCGGGGAGGGGAGCGAGGCAGCGGGAGGGAAGACGTCAGCTGTGGCCGGAATGGAGCCCATAGGAGCCGCCCACCTGCCTGTGAGGAGCCCCAGGCACCAGTGTCCACTTCACAACCACCAGTTCTTCGGCGAGACACAGCATGTCCACGTGACGTCTATAGTCCCTCTGTGTCAGAGGTGTTTTCCTGGTCTCCCCATGGCCTCAAATCGTGAGAGCCCCTTAGTCCGAGGGAGCAGGCCAGGCCTGGGTTTTGGAGCCCAGACCCTCATACAGGATGAGGAGCCGGGAACTGGAGCTGGGATGATGGGGACAGGTGGCGAAGGCTGGAGCTGGCACCCCTGAGTTGGGGACACGGGACTGGTTGGGCCATGGAGGTGCCAGAAGCAGCAGGGACTGGCACCTGGGCCCAGGGGCTGCTCATCGCCTGGAAGGCGCCAGGCTGAGCTGCCAGGAGGCAGCATGTAGACTCATTCGGATGATCCTGGATTGATCCTGGCCCACAGGTGCCCCAAAGTCACCATCAGGCTCTTCCTAGCTCTCACCCAGCCACAGGGGACTGAGCTGAGCCCAGGGTTAATTTAATTGAGGGAGCAAAGAACCGCAGCATGGTCTTTGTCCCCGTCACACATCTCACACTTTGAGTTCTGTTTGCTGGACTTAGTGACATGAGTCCACTGTCCCCAGAGCCTGAGCTCAGAGCCTAGTCTCCCTCCCATCAGTAATGGTGGGACAGAGACCCCAGGTCCCTCAACCTGTCTGAGCAGGACCTCCTTACCGCTGCGCCAAGCAGAGGAAACAGCCGTGTCCCCAGTTCCACATAAGTGGGAAGGCGCTATGGGGAGATGCCAGGCTGTGCTCTCTGGGGACTGAGTGGTCAGGGGGCTGAGAGGGCATCATGCCCCATGGGAACACTGTTACTAAAGGGGCGTCCAGCAGGCGAGCCCACAGAAGTGCACAGGGGACAGGGTCTGCAGACCAGGAGGCGCCACCAGGAGACACAGACAATGGATGGCAATCCTGGATGGGACTCTGGCCACATGCAGGTCTTGTTTGGGGGTATGTGCATGGTTATGAACTGGGGACTTGGGGGGCTACTGACAGGGCTCTTCGCCCAAGGGAGATGACAACCCTATTTTCCTCCAGTGTACGAGGAGACTGTAACAGCTTCCCTGTGGCCTGGGCGAGCCCAGGGCACTGCCTGGCATATCACCAGGGCTGGGTCAATATTTGCCATTCTTTGTTGTTGTGTTTTTTTCAGATAGCAGACGCCCCTAAGATTCAGGTGTAACTGCAGAGATAAAAGTGGGTCAGAGAAGTTGGACCCAGACTGAGGTTCCTAAGAAGTGTGTCAGGTCGCCCCACTGACTGCGGTCAGAAAGCCAGTGTGCTTGACCCGAAAGCTCGTGCAAAGCAGGGCTAAGCAGGCTGGGGCCTCTGGGAGGGCTGTGTGTGCCCTCGGGCCCTCTCCCCATCAAGGCAATTGCCCGTACAGGGAGGTGCCCCGTCTAGGGCCAGGCCTTCTCTTCCTGTGGCCTCACAGAGCGTCATGCTCTGTCCCCACACATGGAGTTCTACAGGCCATCTGAACATAATTTCATTTTGCCGAAATGCACCAGTGTCCAATGTTCTCACTTCCTTAAGGTTAAAATTCTAACATTCTCCGAAGAGTGGGAGTGTTTAACAGTAAGACCCTAGAATTTTTGCAAGACAGAAAAGGACACGGCCTGATGGTGTGTGTTAGCCCCCTCCCACACTGAATTTGCTGCTTTTTAAAGCACATCCCTCAACACTAGGCAGAGATTCTGGTTGCCTCACTTACCCACTGAGGCAGACACCATCAATTGTCAACCTACATTCCATTCCCACCCACCCCCGTCCCTGTATCCTGAGTAACAAAACCTCAATTATGTCCGGGCAGGTAACGCGCCCAGCTAAAAGCACTCATCTTTTCAGATTCTCTTGAAGCGAGGGGTGGCCACATGACACTTGTGGCAAATAAGACGTAAGCAGAAATCTGCTGGGGCTTCTGGGAAAACTTTTACTTCCCTGAGACAGATACCACCCTTCCTTCTCCCATTCTTTCTTCCTCCTCGAAACACAGAAGCAATGCCCGGAGCTGCGGCAGCCATCTTGTGATCACAGAGCAACGCTCTGGGGAACAGAAGCCAACATTAGGATGGTAGGGCGGAGAGAAGGAAAGACCACGGGTCCTTGAGGGCATTGTTGAGCCACTGCCCTCCTCTGGGGCCTCGGTTAGTCATTACTAAGCCTGGGTTAGTCAGGGTGCGTGTTATTTGCCAGCGAGTGCTCCTAGGAGGTACTGGAGTTTATATGGGAGACTTTGTGATGTGATCGTAATTTACCCGTTTTGAGGCGAAGAGGGCATATTGGCCAGTCACGGGCATATTGCTCCAGATAAAGACATAGGAGGCACATGGTAAGGACACTGACAGGGCTCCCTGGACAAGAGTCAGCTGCTGAGGAGGTGTTGCCAGGTTTTGTCTGTCCCCGGAGCCCTTCGCCTGGGGCTATATGCAGTGAGATGGCCGCGGAGTCCGTGGGGTCCACTACTTAGCTGGGCCACACAGAGCAGAATCTCTGCTTCTCTGAACCGCAGTCTTTGTCTGTCTGTTTGATTTTCTTTTGCTTTGCTATGAATTAAGGTTTCTTCTTGATCTAACCTTCTCTATGCCCAGTTTGCGGGGGTGGGCGTGGGGGCAAGACAGCCAGCTGATGGAGGAGGAAAGGGGACAGAGTTCACTGGAAAGCCTTTTCTGATCCTGATAAGACAACCATGTTGCGACGGGGGTGGGGAGATGTTTCCACATAGAAGAGAGCTGTTTTTATCAGAGAAGTGTTTTGTTTTTTCTTCCTGTTTTACAAGAACGCACACCAAGTATAACTGGTGTTGGCATGGACTCAGTCGCTCTGAACCCAAATATTTACATTCCAGGTGAATTAGTCTTGCTCTCGTGTCTGCTGGGCCAGTTCAGGTGCCAGCATGTATACAGGGAAAGAATGCCCGTGATCGAGAAGGCTGGGCTTCCACAGGGCAGTCACAGAAAGCCTTTGACCCCACAAGCTCCGAGAGCCTCCCGAGAAACCACAGCGACTGTCCCATGGCCTGCCCTATGGCCTGCCCCACAAACACTCAGCTTTAGGCCAGACCTACTCGGCTGCATTCCGTGAGCTCCCAGACCAGCAGGACACGGGTCACAGGTCACAGGGTGAAGAGCCGAGTGGCTTCCTAGAGGGCTGCCAGAGAAACGCAAGCCCGGAACTGCTGAAGGCAGGGGGCCACGGCGTTAGGGGGCGCTCTGCATACCCGTGCTGGTGTCCCTGCGTCGTCCTCCCACCCTGGCCCCCCTGCATCCCAAACAGCAGTGGGGGGCTTTCTCATCTGCCCCTTTTACTCCTCATTAATAGAGTTCTGGCTTCTATTACCCCTGTAGACAGCCTGGACTGCTCATAGCACACCTTGAGGTGGGACACGGAGGAGAGAGGCTGGGTTTATGTCTCCCTAACAGAGCGTCACGCTGACCTGCCCACCCCCATCCGGTCAGCCCCGCCCGGCTGCACACTCTGGGGCGGTCAGCGCCACGCTGTGAGTTTGGTCTCTCCGGCTCGAGGCATGGTGCTTGCACACAGTAGGTGCTCACTACTTGCTTCCTTGAGACATTCTTTTTCTGCTTGAAATAAGGACATGCTTTTGGCTCGGGAGGGAAGGGCTCTTTTGTAACCTTTGAGATCCAAAAAGAGATCTGAGGATGCCCCAGTACTTTCGGCACCTTGATTTTAGCGTGAGGTATCCGGTAATTCCCATCGCACGATTCATGCTCAAGTGGTATATTCTGGAAGAGCCTTCTGGGAGAAACTGGGACAGGAGTGGGGCAAGCAGATGAGGGAACAGGAAGAAGGGAGCCCCTGGGGAGCTGGCTCACACCTGTCAGCCTGGGCTCCCCGTCCTCCTCCACAGCGCTGGGCATACATAAACCCTCAGGCACTGGGGACTCGCTGAGATGTGTGGGGGAGTGGCTCCAGCATCCTGACAGCTGTCACATAATTGAGGCTGTTAGGGCGCCTAGGGGCGCAGGTGCAGGGTGGGGCGGGGGGGTTGTTGGCGAACATCTGGGCTTACCTCCAATTGCTGCCCCTTTGTAAGGTGCCACACGCAAAATACATGGCGGGCAATTAGGTCCCTGAGGTGACACTGTTAGGAACTGGAAACAGGCCCTCTGACTCTGAACAAAGCACTTCATGCATTTATCCACTCAAGGAGCAATTACTTATTT
>NW_017731808.1:78791-81800 GCF_001890085.2 Hipposideros armiger
CACAGAAAACGTGTTATATTCCTGCTATTTAAATATTGCCAAGAATCAAGGAAGGAAAAGACCAACAAATCAATTTTTTAATTGGGCAGGAGATCTAAATGGCAGGTCACAAAAAATAATGCAAATGGACTTGAACGTATGAAAAAAATGCTCAAACTCACACTGAGAGAAAGGTAAAATAATAAGAAAGAAACACTATTTCCTAGCTCTCAGATTGATAGAAAGGCAAAAGCTTTTTTACACATTCAGTTGGAAAAGCTGTACAAAATAGGCATTCTCACACACAACCTGTGGGAATGAAAAATAGAATAACTGACACAGAGTGGAACTGGAGAGTATCCACCAAACTTACATAATGACCCAATGATTAATATTAATAATAAAATAAATTCTAGGAATTTATCCCAAAGATACACTGGCAAAATTATTATTGTTATTATTATTATTATTATTATTATTATTATTATTATTTTGTTTTTTCTTTGGCAAAATTATTAAATGATATCTGCCAATGATACCCATTTCCTGCAGCATTATTCAGAATAGCAAAATTTCCATGGAGGAAAATCGGCCGTCCATCATTAGGAGATTGGCTAAATAAACCAGGCTGCATTTGTTTACAGGGACCTGTGAAGCTATAAAATGGAGTGGGGAGGTCTCAGGAAGCTGCTATCGAGTGGTGTCCAGGGTATATTGCTTGGTGGAAAATGTAAGGTGCAGACCACTATGTACAATGTGCCACCTTTTGTATATAAAAAAGGGAATAATACAAACATATTTTTGGTTATATTTTTAAAAAACAACAATGGAAAGATAAACCCAAACTTAAAGCTATTACCACCAAGGGTAAAAGGACATGAGGGGAAGGCTCTGGAAGAAAAGCCAGACCTCTGTGACTGGACCTTGCAGGGAGCTGTTGAAGGTGGTTCTCAGAACACAGAATGCCCCGGGGTTGGGGTGAGGCCATCAGCTCCCTGCGGTCACCACTGAGCTGGAGCCAGCTGAAGCCGACTTGTCCGAGCTTGCAGGAGTTGATTATTAAATATTCAAGAATTTAGCAAGCTGGTTGTTGAACTATTGGTAACTTTATAATGGATGCAATCACGGGGTTCCCGTCTGAGGACTGGCTCAGATCCAAGAGTTGGGCAAGGGATTAACACTTTCTTTTGGGGTGATTGTCCTCCCCGTCCTCACCAGCCAGCCTTCAATTCTGCTTTTGTTTCTACAGATTTTGGAGCGTATGCAAGTAACGTGCTAGGCTTCCAAAAAAAGGTTGCAGTTTGTAGCGTTTGCCCATTTCCTTCGCGTAAATGCTCCCATGCCAGACGGAAGGACTCTGTACTCAAGACCAGGGTACACAGCAATGCTTCGCCCAGTCCTTCCCCCTGCAGCTTATGCATGCAACAATACACCCGAAAGAGGAATGAATACCCTAACATTCAAGGACAGTGAGGTGCTGCTTCGCACCCACGATGGTGGCTATAATTTAATTTTAAAAAATTACAAAAACCAGAAAATAACAAGAGTTGGCCAACATGTGGAGAAATTGGAACCCTCATACAATGCTGGTGGGATTGTAAAACAGCGCAGCTGCCGTGGAAAACAGCCTGGCAGTTCCTCAAACGTTCAGCACAGCCTTGCCGTGTCACCCAGCAATTCTAACCCTAGGTGTATACTGAAGAGAATTGAACAACGGTGTCCAAACAACAACTTGCACAAAAGTGTTCACAGCAGCATGATTCGCAATAGCCTACAGGTGGAAACAACCCAAACGGCCATCAACTGATGAACGGATAAAACAAAATGTGGTCCATCCATAGGATGGAATATTATGCAGCCATGAGAAGGAATGAAGTACTGACACATGTTACAATTTGGATGAACCTGGTAAACATACTCAGTGAAAGAAGTCAAGACCCAAAAGGCCACAGATTGTATGATTCCTTTTATATGAAATGTACAGAATAGGCAAATCCATAGAGACAGGAAGCAGATTAGTGATTGACAGGGAAGGGACTGCTTAATGGTATTGGATTTCCTTTTAGATTGAAGAGACTGCTCTGGAACTAGAAAGTTGCACAACATTGTGACTGTGCTAAATGCCACTGAATTGTACACTTTAAAATGGTTAAAATGGTCAGTTTTATATTATGTGTTACCACACACATAGGAAAACACTCCTGCTAAGGGTTTCTAAGAGGCCCCCACGCTTGCAGCACTGGAGTTTATCAGCATTGTAATCTTGGTTGATCTTACAGGGGGTCATTTATGGTTTGAGAAGCTTTAATTATTAATGAGGTCAAGTAGCCTTTCATATGCTTAAGGAAATTTGAATGTTTTGAATTTTGTATTTGATTCTTTGGGATCTTATCCTGTATTGGTTGTAAGGACTTTTTGATGTTTATACTAACCTTTCATCTATCATGCACATTGCAAATCTTTCTTGGCAGTTCAAGATCTGCAACTTGTATACCGAAAAGATCCCCTTTGGGTTTTGATTGAAATTACACCCATGATGGGTGGACATATGTTGTGTGCGCTTTTTGGTTAAGTTTTACTATTTTGTTCATGTCTGACCTTCTTACTAGTCCTCCCAGGTGCTGTACGTTTGGGGCTGTGATGGCGTCTGTCCCGTAGTGATCTCACGTGGGCACAGCTGGCGTGAGGGAGGGCAGCTAGAGGCGGTGACTTTATCTCACACCCCGTCCCTCTGTGAACGTGATGTTAGAACCCGTGACAGTCACTCAGTAAAAACTTGTCTCCTATACTTTCCACAAGTTTTCTGGGGCCCAAAAAAAGAATAGACGGGAAAACAGACTCCTGCAACATACTCACAAGTTGAATGAGGAAAAGCTAATTATAGGAAGTAAACCAGCACTAATGAGGGTTCTCCTGCAACAGGCTCTCAACACCAATGAGGAAGGGAGGGCGTGGGGAACCTCCTGCTGGGGCAACGCGCACACCAGGAGGGGTATAAAAGCCGACAGCCGAGCACCTCACACTCACACA
>NW_017731808.1:84399-85519 GCF_001890085.2 Hipposideros armiger
AAAAAAATAAAAATAAAAAAAGACATGGAAGAAGGTTCTTCCTCACCCCTAACCCAAAGAAAGTGAGATGCAGAGATGCTGACGTATGTGGAAGCCAGAAACCTACAACCCAGTGTGAGTTACAGCTGATTTTCCAGCATTCCTGGGTGTGCCCGTGGCAGTGTCCTCACACCCCAGGGTGCCTCTGCCTGGGACACCATCTCCAAACACCTTCGCAGCACCCAGTGCCAGCTCAGCATCGCCTCCTCACAGAGGCCCCAGCCCATTCGCCAGCACCCCTTACTCTCTATCTGCTGATCCTGTTTTCCTTTCTGGGACTTAGCCGTCTCTGGAATCACTTCATTAATTTCTCCATCTACTCATGTATTCATTGCCCTGGAAGGCTCACGAGGCTAGCCAGCACACAGTATAATTTGTTGCATGAACCAATCAATCCTTGTATAGATTACCAGAAGGCAGCAGTTCGTGAACTTTCTGTGAGGGGCAGGCAATAAGCATCTCAGGCTTTGCCATCACTCAGTCTCTCCCATCACTACTCGGCATTCTTGTGTAAGAGCAGCCCTAGACAGCGGCAAACGCGTGGACATGGCGATGTCCAATAAACCTTTATTGTCAAACAGGCAGCAGGCCAGACTCACTTGCAGACTCGCTCTAATGTTTCCTGTGCAGAATGAAAGCTCTAAGTACCTTATTGCCTCAGAGTCTTCATGGATGGCATGTGACCAAAGGGACAGAAGGACACAGAGCTCTGAGACGAGCCGGGGTGCCCTGTGCACAGTAATGGCCTGGAGAGACCACAGGAGCCCCCACAGAGTCAAATCAGTGCATCTTGTTTCCAGGAGAACCTGACCTCACAGCCAAGTGTAGTATTTACGGCGGAGCCCAGCATAAGGGAGTGCGTCCCCGGATACGGAGATGTTGGGGAAACACGTGGAAACAGCCACGAGGAAGTCAGCCGCTGTGCTTCTGTGTTGGGGGACGCCCACAACCTGGAACTAGGGCCTCCGGGGAAGAAGCCTGCAGACGTCGCCGCCCTCCGCCCCACACCAGCCAGCCCCATGCCAACACGTGCCACACCGGCTGCTCCAGGGGCTGCCAGGCTGCTCGTCCAGCCCCTGCC
>NW_017731808.1:86695-87877 GCF_001890085.2 Hipposideros armiger
GTGTGTGTGGCCCTCCTGCCAGTCCTCCGGGTGCTTCCAGCCCTCCTGCCCCACCCTGGTCTGCAGCCCCATCTCCTGCGACACCTCTTCCTGCTGCTGACCACGTGTCTTCTACCCAGCTGTTCCCAGTGCAGACGGGACCACACCTGTACCTCTCCCACAACGCGTCCTCAGCGGCTCCCAGGTCCTGCTTGTGGCAGATGAAAAGCCTGTTCCACAAGCCCTCTGAACTCCAGGGCGAGAGCATGGTGGGTGATCTAGATCCCTCGTGACCCTGTCCACCCCTCAGGGAAGCCCCGGTTCTCAGGGTCCTCCTGTCTCCAGAAGATAACCTCACCCCACGAGAGACAAACACACTCGGCTTTCCCAGCGCAGCTTGTCCCTGTTTTATCCTCACATATTCCTGAAGCCCTTCCCTTGAAGGTGACGCCTTCATATGCACAGCAGCCCCTCCTCTAAGAGCTCTCTTCCCCGAAAGCTCAGCTGAAAGTGGGGGTCCTTGGTGGGTGGAGGAGTGGCTATCACCACGTCTGCCGCCCAAGACTTTGTAGGTGGGAAGGGCAGAGGAGAAACTGCCCTCCCGCTGAGTGGGGGATGGGAAACATGCCTGTGCCTGGGCCCCACGGGATACCTAAAGGATGACTGCAACCAGGGAGGGGGGCAAGAGACTCTCCCCCCCCACACACACACATACAGAGTGGGGTCTGGCCAGCCAGGCAGGAGCGGCAGGAAGTCTGAGAAAGCCTTCCCTTCCCAGTCCCAGGTGCTCAGGGCCTGCTCCAGGCTGACACTGGGCCGTGATAGCAGACAGCCCTCCCCCGACTCAGCCGGACCAGCACAGCTGCGTGAGTAGCGTCAGCCTCTACCGGGGAAAGGCAGACGCATGTAGAGGTTCCTTCCACGTGCTGGCACACAGGGGCAGCGGAAAACTTGGGGCTGTGCCCCCCCCTCACCCCAGCCCTCATCCTGTGCACAAGGCACCGGCAGCCTGTGGTGCCCTGAAGGTCCTCACAACAGCGACAAAACCCAAACCAACGTCAACATCTGAGCAGGTGGCTTCAAACTCCCCCAACACACACGTGCTGATGACCTGGCAGAGAAGGGGCACATCCGTTTCCAGGATGAAACACTGTTCATGTCCATTTAATTAGTATGTGATATGATATTCAATCAAACCTTAGA
>NW_017731808.1:88378-98134 GCF_001890085.2 Hipposideros armiger
ACTAAAATAGAAGGAAGAAACCGATTTGAGGGAAACAAATGGAACTTATAGAAATAAAAAAATCAAGTAACGGAAATTAAAAACTCAGTGGACAAATCAAACAGAATATTAGACACAGCCGAAGAGAGGATTAGAAAAATCAGAAGGCAGTTGTTAGGATGTTACCTGTCATCCCTTTCTGGGAATTGACTCAGCTGAAGACAATTGTCTTGACCAAGGTCAGGCCCCCTTCCCTTTATATAGCCCTAGGTCAATCAGTTATTGATTGGTCTGGCCTGGGGCACCATCAACTCACGATAGCTCCTAGCTTGAGAGCTCCCACTGGGGCCACTGAGACTGCATCACAGCTTAACTTTTCTTTCTTTTCTTTTTTTTCTTTTTCAACGGGGAACAGTGTGTTTTTCCAGGACCCATCAGCTCCAATTCAAGTAGTTGTTTCAATCTAGTTGTGGAGGGCGCAGCTCAGTGGCCCATGTGAGGATCAAACCGGCAACCTTGGTGTTACGAGCCTGTGCTCTAACCACCCGAGCTAGCCAGCCACCACCACCCCCACGCCCCACCCAGACTAACTTTTCTTGAGTCCAATCCTGCTCCCTTCCTCTCCAGGTATTGATCCCAAGACAGCTCCCTTCTTGTACATGAATATCTAGAGATCTTCATCTGTAGCAAAGGACCTAGAAACAGTGACCACCCATTAGCAACGAGTGCCCCAGGATCCCAGACTGTCGTCACTAAATCTCATTTCCCACTGAAAAGGACGAGACGCTCCTTGGAGGACTCATGGGGTGCTGGGAAAGGAAATAAGTAAGGCGATGTGTCCGGGATATCTTGAGCTCCAAAGCAAAGAAGCTCCCGAGGCTATGTCCAGAGGACACAGGAGCCAACCTCAGGGGCTCCCAGTGAGGCCCACTGAAGAAGGAGCAATTTCATCCTCCAAGAGAATAATTCCTACTGCAGATTAAAGCATACCACATATGTAAAAACCCACAAGTCGATAAATATACACAAAGTTATATATATATATATATACACATATACATAATATATACATATATTATTCATATACAAAATATATACATATATATAAAATATATGTAAGAGCATACATATGCATGTATAGATACATATATATTTATATGCATGTGTGTGTGTAATTGGAGATCGAAAGAGGTCACTAGGACACCAAAAACTATTCTGAAAATTGATTAAAAAAGGACAGAATGGGTCATGTATCTGGCCTTTCCTATAAAAAGCAGTATGGTAGGGTAACCAAATAGGCTTTAAAGTAAAGTTCTTTTTTTATAGAAGAATTCCAGCCAAAAAATGGAGCAGGAATGATAGCCGTCATTTTGCAATGCGCAGTGACATAATGGATCTAAGCCATGATTCTCAGTAGCTGCTAAGACCAAGGCCGAAAGACTTCAGGGAAACCGGCTGACAGCACCCTAACCAGCGATCAACCCCAACAGCCCCCCGAACAGAGACACCCGACGTCATTGGGCTCTTGGTGTGATGTGCTTGGAAGCACACAACTCCTCCTGTGAAGGGTTTTGGCCGAAGGAGTTGAACCTCCATTTCAGCTGGTCTACAGAGCTTGTCCCATTCTACAGGGAATAGAGGAGGGGGAGGAATATTTCAGACAACACCTTAAAGACACAAACAACCTAATCCAGAAGGCAGGCCCCACCCCAGGACAAGTAACTGGGTTCCTTCCACACATAAGTGCCGTAAGAATCGCTGTGAGTCAGAAGGCACCCAACAAGCGTCATCACATGCTGTGCGAGCCCAGCTTGGACTCCGATTCCAACAGATCAACAGTTTGTCTATTTTTAGACAATCAGAATAAATCATATAGACTAGGTCAGCCACTGTTTATAGTTTAATGTTTCAAACTTGTATAAATGCCCCTAATGTGTACACTACATAAGCATAACAGGTACACGTCTACCCACACGTAGGGTTTTATAACGTGCTTATACTTCATTAATTTGCTCCTCTGCTGAGATCAAGGTCTTCTTCCCAAGTCCACACACGTAGATGTATCTACCTCATTCTTTTTAAAGCCTGCAGAGTATTTCATGACCCAGATACATCAAAATAACATCATTCCCCTACTAATGGTCTTTATCTTGTCTCCTTTTGTTGTTGTTGTTGTCGTCACTATTACCGTCAATGTGACCATAAGCACCCTTTACACCTGTCTTTGTGCCGGCATTTCTGTTGGGCCGATTCCCAGGGGAAAATACCCACTTTTTAAAGGCAGAGGTAGTGTGCTCAGGAAGACTGACTGCCTGAGGCTGCAGTCAGTGCATGGCAGAGCTGGAGTTCAAAACCTGGTCTGTGTGCCCCAAAGGCTGCCCACCTCCTCCACCTCCCGCACTGCCTCCTGCTCTGGGGACACTCAGGTGGGGCAGTGAATGCCCAGGGAGGGGGCTGCCGAGCACTCCACGCAGCCGACAGCCACTGCACACATCTGAAACCTGCCGTCACTGAGTCTAGGCATGTGAGCCTCCCCCTGGTTGAGCCACATTTCTCAAATTGGTGTCCAGCAAACTGATGGAGCCCATAAACCACCCACACCTGGCACCTGGGCAGTCCCCTGCAGTGTCGAGGTGATGGCGGCTGATGAGAGCAGCGTCCCTCTAGGGACTACACTTGGTAACACACACCAGCCGCACCCAGGGGCTTCGAGGTCCATTCCATTGAATCGAGGATTCGGGAAGAGAGAGGACAACAATGCCTCTTGAGTGGGTGGCCCCGAGAGAGGCTCCCCTGTCCTTGTCCCCTTCCAGGAGGTGGTGGGGCTGACCTGGAATAAGATGGCTTTTTTTTCTGGTATCTCCCCCAACCTGTTTTGTCCATCTCTGAGAAGGAGGTGTTGCCTAGCAACCGGAGAAGGGCAATGACGTGCCCAGACTATTCTGTTCCACTCCTGTGACACTTAACTCTGTTTGATTATTAGCACACAGACTGGGGAGGCAACAGGCTACCTTAAAGAAACACGGGTTCTATAAAGTCACCAAGGGGCAGAAGGGGACTTTCAGTGTGGCTTTGGGAAGGGGTCTGACCTACACCAGATTTTCAGTTCTCAGAAAAGAGCCTTTCTTCCTAAACCCGCAAGATTCCTTGGGCAAGCGGACAACAGGTGTTAAGAAAACTCTTTGAAATGCGAGCTGTTCCATTTACTTTCTAATCTGTAAAGCTGCAATGCAAAGGGATATTGGCTGCCTGCCTCCTTCGACCTCCATAGCCTTTCTGCTTTGTAAATATATTAAGCAGCTGCAAAATAATATGCTGTAGGTAACTGTGCTATAGTGCTAATGGGCATGCTGTGTCTTTTTTTTTCTATAAGAATGTGTTAATAATTCACATTTTAAGTAAGTTACTGTTGACAACAGCAGTAGAAAGACTTTTCAAAGAGCCATTTCTATCGCCATGTAAATAATCCCAGATAAGCTCAGGCTTAGCCCAGAGTCAGGTATCTGGAAAACTTTAATGTATGCCCTTGGGAAAGCTAGTTTGGCCGCTCTCCTCCCCTGGTAAACTGGCACCACCACCCCCGACTTGTTCACAGAAAGGAGAGAGATTTCGGGTGGTTTCACGCTGATCATGGGTGGCTGTAGACTCAAGAGAGGGCAAGAATTGTTCTTGCTCGAAGCTGCAGGACAAGCCACGAGGATTTCTTCAACCTTGCAAGTCAAAATCCCTATAAAAAAGGAAGGGAAGCAAGCCACCCCACATTCCCACTCTCTAGAGAACGACTGCTGAGGTTGGGGGCGTTTTCTAGAACTCCTTTCCTTGTCTCGTGTGTGGAGTGTGAGTATGTGCTTGTTCTTATAAAGTTGGCATTGTGGTGTTGCTATCACTGAGTTTCCTGCTTTGCTCTCCGATAAGCCTTGTTTGTGATATAGACCCGTTCCCAAACACGAGCTGCTCTGGTGGCCACCACCCTCCCATTGTGGGTCCTTGACATTGCTTGTGCAATCCTTTGCTGTTTAAAATTATCTGCTACAGGCGCTGGCTGAGTGGCTCAGTTGGTTAAGAGCATGAGCTCTGAGCAACAGGGTCGCCAGTTGGAGTCCCACGTGGGCCAGTGAGCTGTGCCCGAGCTGAGCTGCCAACGGGTGGCAGGATGGCTCAGCTGGTGAGAGCATGTGTTCTTAACAACAAGGTTTCCTGTTCAACTCCCGCATGGGATGGTGGCTACGTCCACCTGTAATTAAGATTGAACTCGGCACCTTGAGCTGAGTGGCCGACAAGCTGCCGGATGGTGAATGGACTTGGAGCTGAGCTTGCTGCGCCCTCCACAACTAAGACTGAAGGACAACAATTTGGCTGTTCCCCTTCCCCAATTCCCCAACACTGTTCCCCTTCCCCAATTCCCCAATAAAATCTTTAAAAAATAAAATAATTTGCTGAATTGGAATAAAAAGGAAGCCTATAAAATAGTGTCAACCAGGCAGAGCAGTTATGGGAAGGGGCAGCTTTGCTGGGAGCATGCAGTGGCCTGCGCCAGCTGGACACCAGGAGCCTCGCAGACCAGGCTGTGCCTGGCCACCTCCTTCCCAGGCCCCCGGCTGACCTGTGCTCAAGGGCCACTGTGAGGAGCACAGCCATGGGAACAGGATCCAGGCACGTGAAGCAAAGTCCCCGAAATTACACTCACGATGGGGTTCAAAATCAAGCTGAGACTTGGGGTCAGGGTGACAGCCTCTCATCCTCATGCATGGGCTGTGGTAACGTGGCGCGCACTGCTGGCTCTGTCCCAGGACAGCAGCCCCGATGCTCCCTGAGGTGGCACGTTCCGGGTGGCATCCTGAGGCCCTGAGGCGCCCTCCAGGGTATGAGAGGAGGAGGGGAGAAGATGAGTGCCCTCTGGGGTACCAAGCTCATCTGTGGGTTCCCAAAGGCCTCCACGCCTTCCTCCAGCTGGACCTGCTCCCTGTGGGCGTTGGTAGGCCCCAGATGCCCCCTTGGAGTGGGAGACAGAGGTCAAAGGTGCCCCAGAACCCGACAGCACAATCATGGGCACCTCTCTGGCCTGCAGTCACCATCTCCGGAAGGTCGGATAATGGCCCCAGAGACACCCACGTCCTAATCCCTGGAACCTGGGAACTATAACATTGTATGTCAAGAAAGGACTTTGCAAGTGTAAGTTAAAAACCTTGAGATGAGAGATGATCCTGGACTCTCTAGATGTCCCTAAATGTCATCACAGTGTCCTTAGAAAAGGCAGGCACCGGGAGAGTTCACACAGACAGCACAGGAGGCCATGCAACCACGGGGTGACGTGGCCCCCAGAGCCCCTTCTCCCCGAGAGCTACCGGAGGCAGCACAGCCTTGCCAACGCCCTCATTTCTACCCAGTGACATTGATTTTGGACTTCCAGCCTCCAGAACTGAGAGAATAAATGTCTGTTGTTTGAAGCCACCCAGTTCGGGGTGCTTCCTTACGGCAGCCCCAGGAAGCTCATCCCCCGTCTCACGTCCTGCAGTGTTTTTGAGCCAGGACAGGGCAGTTCCACACAAACAGAGCCCCACAAATGCACAGCCCAGAAGAAAGTCCCCATCAGCGTGGCCCCCACCAGCGTCAGCCTCAGGGCCTTCTGGCCCCAAACACTGTCTCTTTGCTCCTGCTGGTTGAAAAAGAGAGAAATCTGACTTCTAATGGATTGCCCTTCGTCTAGGGCACCACACTTATAAACCTGTAACTCGTGGAAGGACAGGCCTGCAGACCGGGGAGGAATGATTGATTTGGGGGTCCGTGGGCAAGTGCTGGTCTTCCCAGTCAGTGTCAGTTCCTAGAAGTGACCGTCCATGCGCTACGGAGCCTCTGACCCAGCTGAGCGTCAGGCTTCCTGAAAAATGGGCTCGTGCATGCTGACGCCCTCGTCTCCACCTGTCATTGTGCAATTATTTGTCTTGCCTTTGTGCCTCATCAGGCCTGCGTGCAGAGAGGAGCCCAGCAAGAGGCGGACGTCATGGCGAGGCCTCTGAGAGAGGCCCCACACCGACAGGCTTCCTGGAGCACTGCTGCAGCCACTTGGTCATTATTGGGCGTTCAGTCACCTGTAAAACCAGGCTGGGGGTCCTTTTACCACGTAAATTCTGGCTGGCTGGCCATGGGGTGCCGTTGGGAATGCCACGGGCAGAAGTGTAGCTCCACACAGTAGCAGGCTCCGGAAGGTGCAATGGAATTAATAGCTGGAGGACATGTCTCGGTCTCCCACCCCAGCACCAAAATCCTCCGGCTGAGGCCAGGGGAACCTAACCGCGACACTTGGCGTTTCCCCGACGAGAGTGCTCTTCATCCAGATCGTCCGGCCACAGCCTTTGCCTCCTGCATAATTGTGCCCAGTGTCACCTCCTCTAGGAAGCCCGCTCAGAGTAAACCTCTCAACTCTGAGAAAGGCCGAGATCGTGACCAGCAGTAAGATTGAGCCTGTGCAGCCAAGACGATGTGGGTCAGCAGCAGGCTTCGTCCCTCATTCATCCATGTGGGAAAGTCACTCACCTTATCGGATGTTAAGCGCGGACACCAACAGAACAGACATCGTGAAACTAGAGAAGTTCATGTCACGCACTGAGCACAAGGGCTGGCACACAATTAGCACGTGGTGAGTGTCAGTCAGGGCTGCCACTTCCGGCCGGTCCACCCTAATGCTGAGTGCGGGGGTGGACAGACTCCAAGACGGCCCCCCGTGGCCTTGCCTCTGGTGCTCACGTCCTGTGCAATCCCCTCCCCTTGAGTGGGGTCTGGACCTAGTGAATCAAATACAACAAGAGTGACGCGATGTCACTTCCATGATTAGGTCTCAAGACTCTTACTTCCGTCTTGTGGGGCTCTCTCTCTGCGCCTTCACAGCTTGCACACTCTAGTGAAGCAAGCAGCCACGTAGAGAGGCCCGCACCCAGGTGGCAAGGAACTCGGGGCAGCCTCTGGCCAACAGCCCTCAGGCTGACAGCCAGCCCTAGAGGAACTGAACCTGCTGACAAGCGAGTGCTGAGGGAGTGTGCAGGCAGGTCCGCCCCATTTGGGCCTTCAGGTGGCTGCGGCCTCAGCTGACATGGTAACGGAAACCCTGGGCTCTGAGGAAGATTCAGGCAGGCTGTGCGCGGATTCCTGACCCACAGAAACCGTGAGACGAGAAACGCTGTTCTGGGTTAATTTGTTATGCAGCAGCAGCTAACTGACACATACCCAGACCCTCTCTGGGCCTGCAGAGTTGTCCGTTCAGCCAACAGAAATGCATTTCTTCAACTCATCCCATGTTCATTAACACCTGCCACGTGCACAGCACCTGTGAGAATCCGAAGTCGAAAACAAGAGCTGGTCCTACTCTTCAGAAACAGTCAGGCATCACCATGTCTGCCAAAGGGATGATGGGGCCACAGAGAACTGTGCAGCCCAGTGCCTTCTCCTGAGGGGCAGACACTATTACAGACAAACGGAGCTGAGGACGGAGACGAGGCTCAGCTGGACACACTGGCAGAGCTGTGCCTCTTGTCCCTGAAATACTAGGGGACCAATCCTTAAATTGCTGCTTCACCGAGACCCTCCAAGTGCTCCCCGTGGGGACGTCCCTAAAGAGGTAAGCCCTGGGTCATGGAGGTCCCCAGGGCTCTGCTCTCGTACCATGACCAGTGACCGCCTAATTGATCCGTGTTGGTGCCATGCAGTTGTAGGGCGGCCGAATCTCATCCCAGTTAAGTGAGACACACAGCCACTCCTGTGCTCGGCACACCCAATTCGAGGTTATCGGGTGTGTGAAAGGCCCCGAGTTACCTTCTCCCCGTTCCACCCAGAGCCCCGCTAATCCTTTTATCAAACAGAAGATAGGAGTGCTCAGGCTGTAGGCAGGCTCAGGAATGAGGGCAGAGCTGAGGGGGAGGGGTGTGGTCTCCCCAGGGCACACGGACTCTCGGGTGGCATCTGTCAGCCAAGCCCTCTAACGCCTGCCAAGCCCTCAGGAGACTGCACAGAGTAGCAGCTGAATACTTGGGGAAAAAAAAAAAAAGAAACCTGGTTTCAGTCCCAACTCTGCCACTAATCACTCACTTAGTTGCCTTGGGAAAGTCCCTTAGCCACCCAGGGACAAGTTCCTGCAGCTATAAAACGAAGACGGCCTCTTACACTTCCCCAATGGACCAGCCCACCTAAAGCAGAGAAAAATCCAAGGCACCTCCGGGCATCTTTGGCCTGAGGTTGCCGCCTCAAAGCTCAGAATGTCTTCAAAGACGCCTGTTTTACCTTTAAAGTCTGTGGAATATGTACTATCATTCTATCCCATAGACTGTTCATGTGGTTTTCAATAAAAATAAAGGCTCAGCCACATGAGAGCACCACTCCGAGAAGATGTCTGGTTTGACTGCAGTGGTGGTGGGGTCTCCCTGTGGGCAGCCCCCCTCTCCCCCAAGGCAGGCCCAGCCCTGCTGCCCCCCTGCTGGGAGGGGAGGGACAGGAGGGTCAAGCGCTCGGCAAACCGCCCAGCCCAGCCCCATAACGAGCAGAGGGTTCAAAGCCCAGCTCTGTCACCACTGGCTGTGTGACCTTGAGCAAGTCACTTAACCTCTCCATGCGTCCCCTTTCAAGCACAGAACGTGGAGATGATGACATTGATGCACAGGGCTGCTGTGACGGTGAAAGGAGCTGTTCTTAGAACGAGGCCCGGCACGTTGAAGTGCTAAATGTGAGGAGTGTTTCAGTTCCTTTTACTTCAGGAACGCCTTTCTCTCCTGGCCCCTCACCCCTTTATCACCTTCACCTCTGCCTTCACCCCACATAAACTTCTGTTTTTATGTTACCTTTCCCCTGCTACCTTCTCCCCTTGTCTCTCTCCCTTTTCTTGTTCTACTTGTGACCCTGAGATGACCTCAGGGGTTGGCCTTTGGCATCAAAAGCCTTAAAGTCACATGCCCTGGACGGGCGGCCTCCAGTGGGGGAATGTACACTGGCTGTACCCACGAGCACACCGTGACCCTGCGACCAGCACGGGCACACGGCTGAGCTGAGGCTGGCCTCCTCCTGTGAGCTGCTGTTCTGGTGCGATGCACAGAGAGCTACCTGTGAAGTCCCCAGGGCCACGTGAGGTGGCAAATGATCAGAAGTTGCCAAAACGTGCGACCATGGGCACCACTAAATCATTTATGATGCATTTACAGGGTAGACTGCCATGGAGATGTACATTACAGCAGCGGTCTCCCAATATTTTAGCCCTGAGAAGCTTTATTTAAAAACTGCAATTCCTTGGGGCCGGCCGAGTGGCTCAGTTGGTTAAGAGCTCGCTCAAGAGTTTGAGCTCTGAGCAACAGCGGTTCGAGTCCAGCCCCAGCTGAGCAGCCTCTGAGCTGCCAACAGGTAGCAGGATGGCTCAGCTAAACAAACAAACAAACAAACAAGATATAAAAACTGCAATTTCTTGCACAATGGTCCCCAAACCACTGTGCTTGTAATGGGGAGGAAAGTTGCAGTGTCAGCCCTTCCCGGTGCCCCCCCCTCCCATGTACCCGCCCTGGACCCCAGCCCCCTGGCTGAGCCTGTGGGCACCACAAGGGAGACCATTGGATGGCATGGGGGTGTCCGTGCTGCACCATCACGTAAATGAACGCAGGAGCACCCAAAACCTTACACTTTCCTCTGACACCTTAAGCAACATACACTTGCTGTCTCCATCCTGCTATGACAAAATACCACGGGCCCGGTCGCTTATCAGCCACAGACATTTATTTCTCACAGTTCTGGAGGGTACAGCGTGGT
>NW_017731808.1:101174-104006 GCF_001890085.2 Hipposideros armiger
CTGAGGCCTGACATGAGATACCTGGGAGAAGACACCTCTAGCTCGGGGCATTGTTCTGGGATGTTTTTGGTTTGGGATTTCTCATGTCTCAAGTTAAGGAAGTTTGGGGCTCCACATTCTTGAGGTTTCACAGCTATTCCCTGGAGCGGCTGGCTGGCTTGGTTCTCACCACTCCACGTTCCCTGGGGAACCTTTCTTGTTTTTGTAAATAGCTCCAGCAGTGCTGAGGGGGCGAGGCCTGATGCTGTGCTGGCTTTGCTGCTGCGTGCCGGCTTCTCCCCCATTTGGTGAACTGTGTCCTCCAAAAAGATGTGTCCAAGTTCTACCCCTCAGTACCTGAGGATGTGACCGTATTTGGAAAAAGTCTCTGCAGATGTCATCAAGGTGAGATGAGGTCAGACTGGAGTAGGGTGAGCCCCAAATCTAATTAACGACTGGTGTCGTTCTAAGGAGAGCACAGACACACAGGGAAAGGGTCTTGTGAAGACACAGGCAGAGCTCCGAGGGACCCTTCTATAAGCCAAAGAACACCAAGGGCTGCCAGCAACACCAGCAGCTAGGACAGAAGCCGGGCATTGTCCCCTAGAGCCCCTGATGACATCTTGACCTTGGACTTCTGGCCCCCAGCCCATGAGACAATGCCTTTTGGCTGCTTACGCCGCCCAGCCTGTGGAGCCCCAGAATGCTCACACCCCGACCTGGTCCCACCTCTGCCGGGCTCTCTGCAGGCCTTTCCACCCGTCCTCACGTCACCGTCCTGTGACCCAGTGACAGCGTTGGAGCTTTCTTAGGCCACGGCGTAAATGCGCCCCTGCAGGCTGGAGGTGTCGACACCAGAGCAGGCAGAGGCTCCCTGTCACAGGGTCATGTGGCACAGGGCACGTGCGTCTAAATTCACAAGAGTTTCCTGAGTGCCTGAAATGTGGTAACTTACTGGGGACCCTGAACTTGAGAAAGGGCTGAGGTATAAAGAGCCATAAAGGTGAAAGAAGGAAAGAGAAGGGATGCGTAGTGACAGGCGTGTTCTCTGTAGAGACCGGGGACAGGGGGAGGGGAGGCAGCTAACTCAGGGCTGTCTGGTCAGCCTGGCAGGGCCTGCTGGCAACAGGCCCCTGAGCTAATGTCCAAAGAGAAGGGTTGAGATGAGAAGCAGAGGCCAGGAAGGGGCTTGTGGGCCCCCTGTGTCCTCCCTTCAGCCTCTGTCCCCCAGGGCCTCCCTGAGTGAGGGTGTCCCAGGGGCTGGGGCTCTGTGTTCCAGCCTGCTGGAACATGTCCACTGGGGTGTCCACGAGTCACCTCAAACGCCACAGCCCAAACCAATCTCCTTGTACTCCCCTCCCCCTCCCAGTATCCCCTCCTCGTCGCTGTCCTTGAGCTGTAGGTGGCTGCGAGACCCCCACTCGGGCAGGCCCGNGGGGGGACACAAACATTCAGACCACAGTGCTTACACATAGCCCTGCAGGAAAGGCTGAAAAGCCACCAACTTGTCACAAGCAATTTTCTCTGGATGGGGAGGTTACAGGTGGTTTTAAGCTTTTCTCTTTTCTTGGAATTTTCAAAAAGAAAATTTAGCATGAGCATGCATTAATCTTATATTCAGGACAAGTACACTGACCTCTTGGTATCCATGGCGACAGTGCAACAGTAGTCGCTGAAACAGGCTCCCCTAGTTGAGGGGCGAGGGGCCCTGGAGCCGGTGGAGGCTCACCAGGGAGGGATGGGCCATCCCCTTGGGACATAATGTGGAGGACGCACGTGGGTACTTCGTCTTGGCATGATGGGTGGGACCACCAGGGTGCGCCAGCCTGCGTGGGGTGAAGTCAGAGGCTCTGGGGAGCCAGCTCCGCGGTGCACAGCCCACTCCGCGTTTCCCCTGAAGGAGCCGGTGAAGTGGCTGTGGCCTCGACAGCCCAGCGCTGAAGCCTGGAGTTCCTTCCAGGCTCCCACCGGGAGGGTGACAGGACAGAAAGGGAGAGGACTGGGCCAGGGCGTGAGTCTTCCAAGGTCAAGCCGTGGAGGTGACACCGGCAGAGCAGTGGGGGGCAGGAAGAGGCTGTGTGACTCTCTGGCTGAGCAGCAGGAGAGCAGGCAGGGATCAGGAAGAGGGGAGGTCAGTGTTGGGAGCAAAGTCTCCAGGAACAGTCCTGGGGGCAGGGTGGAGAAGGAGGGGGTGTCAGTGGCAGGGGTGATGTGGGGAGGGAAAGGGGGTAAATATATGGGACCTGTGCTGTCATGAAAGTGGAGCAGGGCCCTTCTGTTGTAGACCCTATTGTGGGTGCACTGTGTCCCCCCTAAATTATGCTGACGTTCTACCCCCGTCCCCCACCCCAGTACTCATTTTTTGAAAATAGGGTCTTTGCAGATGTCATCAAGTTCAGATGAGGTCAGACTGGATTAGGGTGGCCCTGATCCTATGATGGTGCCGTATAAGGAAAGAGCGGCTCTGAGAAACACAGACGCGTGGGGAAGGAGGGTGCCGAGGTGGGAGCCAGGCCGCCGCACGCCGCCGAGGACTGCCGGTGCCCCCAGAAGCTGCCAGAGGCAGGCAGGACCCTCCCCTGCAGCCCTCAGAGGGAGCAGGGCCCCAAGGACGTCTTCATCCAGACTGCTGGCCGCCAGACTGTGAGAATAGGTTCCTGCTGTTTAAGCCCCCAGTTGGCGGTACTTTGTTACAGGAAATCCAGCTGGTCCTCACGGACACTGCCCATCACACGGTGCCCGCTTGGCCCCTGATGGTGTCACCTGACCCTCAGGCGAGCCCCCTGCAGAGCACGGCAACCCCGACCCCCAGAGCCACCTGAGCAAAGCAAACTCAGAAGGCAAGGGCTCGGG
>NW_017731808.1:110316-111497 GCF_001890085.2 Hipposideros armiger
TACAAATGCCTGCCTAGAAGGTGTCTTCCTTCCTCTCCCGGCATTTTCCTGCAGGGTTTGTGAGCAGCCAGGAGCTGAGTTGGCCGGGCACGTGGCAGCCCCCATCCCTAAATAGAATGCATGCTTTGGGCAAAAAGGAGCAAAAGCCAGGCTCCAGGTCTGCAGAGCTAAAAAGTGAGAAAAGTCCTGTACGTTTTAGAAACAATTCTCTCAGACACATTTCCAGCATCTGACGCCCCTTCTTTCATCCTGGCTTTCTCTTCCCAACAGAGCACCCAGGCACCCTGTGTCACCTCTGAGGCCAAAGGAACGCCCTCTTGAGGGTGCAAGACGCACTTCTTCAATTGCCCCTAATTCTTAGAAGAGAAGGGGAAAGATGATAAAAATGCTTGCATTGTTGCACAAGCACCATTGGGTAGTCAAAGATGGCATGCTCTTGCACTGAGCTGTGGGCCAGTGGATGCACTTCTGGGTCCTGTGCAGAAGGGGTTTGAGGGCTTTGGTGTAAAGCGGGAGGTGTGGGAGTCCACAGGCCAGAAAGGGGGCCCTCCGGCTTGGGACCACGCATTAGCCCCTCAGGACCAGGCGTGCAGCCCGGCAGCTGGTGCTCCACCACACACAGGCTGTGCACGGACCTGCTGGCTACTCACCTCAGATGGGGAGGAAAGGGTCTCCATGGTCCCTGTTGGCTGGAACCTGGCTAAGCCTGAACAGGACAGACCGCTGGGTTCTGAGCTGCAGCTTCCAGACAAGGGAGCTCTACCCCCACCTTGACTGGTGTGTCCACACCTTCAGCATCTGGGCTAAGCTGTCTGTGACCCAGGCCTCCCCGGGGGGTCTCAGCTCACACAGGCCCAGGCCTACAAGCGGGCACCCCTACCCAGGAGATGCGGGCGGACAGTAGGAACCCCAAAGCCCACCACCTTGCCCTTCGCACACACGTGCTCCGTATTCTTGAGTGTTCAGGAAGATGATGTGGGTGTTCCCTGCCCTTGTCATGAGCACTGCAACAAAAAAGAGGCGTTTTCTTTTAATCTGTTTATTTTTGTTAGCAAAACCGGTCCCAACTACATGCCTTGAATTATGTTGCTGGAGTTCTAGTCTTCCTGTAGTTGCTGAAGTCCAGCTGGACCTGAGCAAAGCAGGATTGTAGGCTAAGCTCTCTAAGGACCAGGCATTTT
>NW_017731808.1:113869-119802 GCF_001890085.2 Hipposideros armiger
TCTTGGCTGCTTCCAAGTTTAGGTAATTATGAATAAAGCTGCTATAAACATCCATGTGCCGGTTTTTGTGTGGACATAAGTTTTTAACTCCTTTGGGTAAATACCAAGGAACACACAATCACCGGATCATATGGTCAGAGTGTGCTTAGTTTTGTAAGAAGCCGCCAGACTGTCCCTGAAAGTGGCTGCACCATTTGCATTCCCGCCAGCGATGTGTGAGAGTCCCTGTGGCTCCACGTCCTCACCAGCATCTGGCGTCGTCAGTGTGATGGATTGTGGCCATTCTAACAGGTGCGCATTGGTATCTCGTGGTGGTTTTTATGTGCATTTCCCTGATGACATGGGAGAGGGGAATGGAAATTTGATTAGCCAACCATGAGGGTCTGCCAAAGGTGCCAGAAAAGTTATTTCTTCGTTCAGTATATACTTGTTGAATGTCTAGGTACTATTAACATATGCACATATGTTAAATAGACAGACCGCTTGGCATGTACCAAATCTATTTTTATGAATACAAAATAACTAAAAAACGAACTAGAAAAGGAGGTGTACCACTTCAAAAAAAGAGCAGAATAGAACTTGGGGTGACACATTTTCTGAAATGTGCTTTGACGAACTGCACCTGAGTAATCCAGAAAATGGTGTGCAAACAGATGCTGCATAGGGCGACAGCAGAAGATGGAAGTGAAGGTTTATAGAAAGCTTATCAATCTAGAAATGTGTCCCTCGGAAGATGAAGGGACTAATGCCCCCCTCACGCGTATATGACAGAGGGCGTGGCCATTCCTGCCAGAGTTACACCCCGTATACTTGTTGATCCTTGGCTGCTGCTACTAAATGTCCTTTTTTTTAGTGAGACAATAGAATTGACTTATCTTAGGGTAGATAATGATAGCACATTTGTCCTGTGAGGAAATGGGCAGTGGAAAAAAAAAAAAGAGGAATCATTTCATTGTGAAATTACTAAGATCCTGAAAAAGATAAAGTAATAAGAATAATATGGTTTTATCAAAGCAAGACTGTTTATTTTGGTAAATTTAAAACAAATGTTTATAATTTTATTTATGTAGATTTTCAGCTCTCGTCTCATCAGGAATAGTAGAAGAATTAAAAAAACAAGGTGTGAGAAGACGGCGCCTGAGTTACAGCAGAAGCATGGCAGCCGGTGGGCGGACAGGGCGGATGGAAAGCTGCCTGAGCTCCTGGGTCCGGGGGTGCCAGAGACTTGAAACGAGGCGGCGGATGGTATCTGGGAAAGTTAGAATGTGACGTATACTCATAAGTCAAACAAACGTCCAAAAGGAGTTTCCCTGAGCCAAAATCAATATGGTGGCCAGGCTGCAGTTCCTTCTGGAAGCTGAGGGAGAAACCATTCCCCATCTTTTCCACCTTCCAGGGGCTGCCCACGTTCCTCCGCACAGGGCCTCTTCCTGCCCGTTCCTCCATCTTCACAGCCGCGAATCACAGTCTTCAGACCCCTGCTTTCGTCATCACACTCCTCCCTTCTTCTGCCTCTTGCATCCATTAGTAGCTGTGTAATGACATTGCTCCTACCNCAAAGGTAAACAGGACCTTGATGACACTGTTGAGCACATGGATCAAACCAACCCATCCCCAGACTTTCCAGGAGTGAGAGCAAAGGGATCTCAGTCTGAAGCTGGGTTGAGTTAATGCTTGTATCACAGGGAGTCCGAAAGGATGCGATCTCTGACAGCTGCCACCGCGAGGAGAAACGCTAATAAACGCCCAGTGGCCCTTGCTGTTCACCTCTGGCCCTTCACACCTTGATTAGTCAATACCTGTCTCTACCATCCTGTAGAACTTGGTGATATCAGGAAAAGAGAACACTGGGCACTGGCTCCCTGGACCAAGCGGCAGACCCAGGTCACCACAAGCATCCTTGGGGCTCCTGCTGACCAGCCAAGATGGACTGTGCGGGGACCTTGAGTCAGGCAAGGCTGGAGAGGCCTCAACAAGCGCCTTTGTTCTTCCGGGGCCCGAGGAAACACGCTAGAAGAAGGCTGTGTGAGGCCTTTTGGCAAAGAACAAAATGTCCAAATGTGGGGCAGCCCCTTTTGTCCTCTTCTGCCTGGTATTCCCTGGTGTAGGGGGTTGAATGGTGTCCCCCCAAATTCATGTCCACCCAGAACCTCTGCATGTGACCTCACTGGAAATAGGATCTTTGCAGGTGTAACTGGTTAAGGGCCTGGAGATGAGACCATCCTGGATTATCTGGGTAGACCCCAAATCTGATGACTGGTATTCTCATTAGAAGAGGAGACACACAGAGAGAAAGACCGCAATGTGAAGATGGGGACAGAGACTGGAGTGACGTGTCTACAATTCAAAGGTTGGGCGCCAAGGGTTGCCGGTACCCACACAGGAAGAGGGGCCGGGGAACAGTTTCTCCCTCAGAGCTCCCGGAAGAAACCAACCCTGCGGATGCCTTGACTTCAGAATTCCAGCCTCCAGAGTGGTGGGGAGAATGCATTTCTGTTGTTGAAGCACAAAGTTTGTGGTAATTTGCTATGGCATCCTAGGAACCCAGTACACCTGGGATTCTTTTTGACCCTAAACCTAAATCACCCCATCAAAAGCCGTTTTGGTGGCACATTAGCCGGCAGTGTTAGAGGGTCTGTAGTCCAGCTTCACTCACTTTGCCCCGTGGCACCTAACGCCCCGTAAGCTGGGAACAGGTGCCCGAGAGCAACAGCTCCAGCACCAGCGGAGCCAGGGCCACCTCACGTCTCTCTAGCTCCCTGTGGCAGGGACGTTCATATTAGCACATCACCGCGATCTGAGATGCCCTAGAGGAAACAGAAAACTGAAAGCCAGAGTTGGTACGGGCAGGGTTTCTGTCAGTAGAATCCATTATTTTTTTTAATGTTACGCTTATTAATACATCGAAGAAGAGACCCAGAGGATGCCCAGGGATACTGAATGTGGGGTGGAGATGATGGAGCTACGGGCGGACAGCAGCTGCTCGCCGAGGTCACGCGGTGGGCTCTGCAATGTGGGTCTTGATCCTGGGCAGCACGGTAACACATTGTCTTCCTGGCGAAAGAAGGGACGCTAGACTCCCTGGCAGATCCCAGATAAATTCGTGGACTAAGGCAAGCCACTCACTTCCCTTTTCAGCACAGAGCCGACCTTAATGCAATGCGTAAGACGTGGATTTGGGGAGAAGGGTGTAAATGGGACCTCCACGGCTCTCCTGCCCATTTTTCTCCACACCGGCATCTGCTTGGTCAGGACGGGAGGACAGGCCCCAGCCCAGCACAGGGCTCAGCTGGGCTGTCACGCCCAGGGGCCACATGAGATGGCCGTGGGTGTACAATGCACACTGGCCCTCAAAGACAGTGCAGGACAAAGAATGTAAAAGGTCTCGTGAATAATGTTTTATGTCTTACATGTTGAAATGATAATATTTTGGACATATGGGGTTAAATAAAATACGCTATTAAAATTCGTTNGGTAACACATTGTCTTCCTGGCGAAAGAAGGGACGCTAGACTCCCTGGCAGATCCCAGATAAATTCGTGGACTAAGGCAAGCCACTCACTTCCCTTTTCAGCACAGAGCCGACCTTAATGCAATGCGTAAGACGTGGATTTGGGGAGAAGGGTGTAAATGGGACCTCCACGGCTCTCCTGCCCATTTTTCTCCACACCGGCATCTGCTTGGTCAGGACGGGAGGACAGGCCCCAGCCCAGCACAGGGCTCAGCTGGGCTGTCACACCCAGGGGCCACATGAGATGGCCGTGGGTGTACAATGCACACTGGCCCTCAAAGACAGTGCAGGACAAAGAATGTAAAAGGTCTCGTGAATAATGTTTTATGTCTTACATGTTGAAATGATAATATTTTGGACATATGGGGTTAAATAAAATACGCTATTAAAATTCGTTCTACCGGCTTCTTTTAACTTTTTCTGATGTGCCCACCAGAAAACGCAGCACCACGCCTGTGGCTCCCACTCGAGGCTGGCGTCCTGTTCCACCAGACAGAGCTGTGGAAGGTTTGCTGATGTGCCTGACTGAGGCAGGAAGGGGGACTCGGTTGGTCCCCACCCCAGGCTTCCGCAGAAGAAAGCTGCAGCTGATAGGGCCTGCGAGATTTAGATTGTAAGTTCCAGAGGCTTCCGGCAGCTCTTACTTTGGGTGCAGGGTCTCGAGTGGGGCCATGCGAGGAGACACGTTCATTAATGTCTTTGGTGATGATGGCCCATGGGGGTGGGGAGCCTTCACCCCAACTGAGAAGCAAAGTCCTCATTTCCTTCTCTCTCCACTCAGATACAGCACATTAAAGAGACAGAGGACACATCCGATGTTGTGCTTGAAAGTGGAACTAATATAATAAGGGTCTTAAGGAGGGGAGGGTGGAATTAATGGCTCACAAAATTTAGGGGTAGACAACTTTGGGGGGCACAAGCATGTGTGTGGCTCACGGATGGTCCAGTCTCCCTCAATTGGTAGACGGAGGTCTACCTGGAAGGCCATGGGGTCCTCTGTGGGTCCTGGAAGGACAAGGACTGGATTCAGCCTTGCCAGGGCGCCACCCGGCCTCACACAGCACTGGGCGCATAGTAGGTGGTCTGTAAGTGCTGGTTGATAGAAGGCAGGGGTCCCTGGTGACTTTTCTGCCAGAACAAGTTCTGTTTACAGCCTGGGCAAGCTCGCTGGCTTCCCAGAAGGCCTGGGATGTGTTAAGAGCCCTCTGTGATTTACGGTCCACCTTCGTTCATGAGTAGAAGGTATTTCCTTTGGCTGATGGAGATGCAGGCTCACCGCCCTCTCCATCTACTAGAGGACACAGCTTCAGAGCCGTGGGGGCGACTTGGGCTCTTGGCCAGCAGGGGGCAGTGCGGCACGCGTCTGCTCCCTCCCTGCGCCTTGCTCCTCAGAGAAAAGATGGTTGGCAGAGTCCCCTGTTAATTATAAGGCCAGACCTCCGGCCATAATCTTCCTGCNGGCACAGGTTCCAGGGATTAGGACCTGGACATTTGGGGAGCCATTATTCCGCCTATCATTCCTAGAGACCCCCCTTGTTATTTTTTACAGATAAATAGTATCCCACAGCAGGGAGGGTCTGTAAACGTGTTTACTCCTCTCTTAGTGGAAATCTGGCTTCTTTCCAATTGCCACCATTACTAAAATGCTGCAACAATAACCTTGTACCTAATATCCTTTTGCACGTATGCACATAGAGGTGTTGGGTAGATTGCCAGAAGTAAGGTTATTGGGTCAAAAGAGATACGTGCACTTATAATTTTGATGAAAATTGTCCGTTTTCCCTCCAATCTGAACTCCCGCTAACAATGTGTGAGAGTGCGTTTGCGCAGGTTCTCCCCAGGGGTGTGGGTGTGTGTGTGTGGGTGTGTGTGTGTGTGGGGGTGGGTCTGGCCTTGGGACTGTCATCAATCCAGAAAGAATGCATGGCACATGCCTTTATTACAGGCGCCTTCATTTTTTTCTTGAGTTGACAGGAGATGGGGAAATGTTCTTATATCCGCTCCAGACATAAGTCAAGGGCACTGCTTTAGCTTCTTACTGGGCGCAGTAATTTTTTGGGGGAGGGCAAAGCTAAAATAGCCTGTGTTTCCTGATGATTTTTAACTTCAAGCGGCACGAAGCTTAGAAAATCAAAACGGATGGTGGGGCTTTTAGATAATGTCTGTTCAGTCACAGGCGTTTCAAACATATTTTGAGCAGGAACTAGGAATCAGTCAAGTTAGCCCAGGAACACCAGTTCTACATGCTGCGGTGCTGATTGAAGGGAACGAAACGCCCCAGTTAACAGATGAGAACGCAGCCCTCGACGTTCAGTTGTGGGCACAGGAGAGCGGAGGTGGCCTCGCTCACACACAGGCCGGCCCCGTGCGCTGGGCAGCTTGCCTGTGGGAAACACAGACATTCCCTAAACAGAGACTTGGA
>NW_017731808.1:123973-128542 GCF_001890085.2 Hipposideros armiger
GCTCCCTCTGGGCAGGACCCTTCCTGCCAGCTCCAGTTTCTGGTAGTTTCCACACACACACACACACACACACACATATATATATATATATATATATATATATATATATATATATATATATATATATATAAAATTACAGCTGACACTCATTATTATTCAGCTTCAGTTTCAGGTATACACTGCAGTGGAATATGACCTCATTTTAATTTAAGTGAGTACATCTGCAAAGACACTATCACCAAATAAGGTCACATTCTGAGGTGTGGGTAGACATGGATTTGGGGTGGGAGGGGGACACTATTCAAGCCAGTGCTTACATGGTGGAGGAGAGACAAGAGACACAGCCCGAGACATGCTTGTTTTGTGCGGCGGACAGGTGACACGTTAGGTAGCTGCATCCACTCTTGCTTAGTTGGGACGGGTCCAGTGCTCTCAGAGTGTGTGGCTATGTGGGACAGATGGCAGATACGGACTGGAATGACACAGTGACAATGAGCCTTTTGTGTCCCTGAACCCCTCCTGGCTCTTGGTCCCCACCCCCTTCCGCCATCAGCTCGCTCACCAAGGCTCATCTCTGAGGGGCCCTTCCCTCCACGTGAGATCTGAGTCAGGACGTGGAAACTCCCCTGGTCTTCCTCATAGCCCCGCGGGTGTGGGCAGCTCCAGCCGGTGTCTCTCAGTGGCGGGTGCTGAGTCAGGCCTGCCCCTGAGGTGGTGACACGCACACGTATGTCACAGCTGGTGTAACACACATGCAGACACACAGAGCCCAGAGCCCGGGTATCAAGAACAAATTGAAGAAGGAGGCAAAGACGTTGAGACTCGACTCACGTCACCTCAGGAACTCTGACAGGGCCCCCACCCCAGGATGTTACCTGGAAATACCACTGATCCATGTTTCTTCGCCTGACCTGACAAAATCACAAACACACCCTCCCAAGGTTAATATAATGGGATGAGAGGCACAATTTCAAGGGGCCTTGCTCTCAAGGTGGTCACACTGTGGCCAGGTGGACCAGCTGTGGACACGGATCAGCTCCGATTTTTAGCCATTGTAAAGGTATACCTTCTTAAAAAGAGCTACTCTATTCCTCCAAGCCTCATGTTGGTCATCTGTAAAATGGGCATATGAAGTCCCAGTTCAGAGGGCTGCTGTAGGATCACACGCGATACTGAACAGAGCCCACGTAGCCCAGGCCGGACCTGCAAGCGAGGAGACAGTCAGCAAACGGGACCGTGTTCCCATCCGTGCCTTCCAACGAGGGGCCACCGTCACTAGCGGTGTCTGTTCTTCCGCCAGCATGGCCTGGGGCATGTGGGGACGACGAGGACTCCAAGGCTTCCAGCTTCTCCTTTCTGCCACCCACGACCTCGCCATTTGTGAAAGCACTTGGGATAATCTCTCTTTCTTATCTTTCTTGTGCCGTGAAAACGATAGCTCCTTTTTTTAGATGACCTTTAGGACAACACTTCCAAGCTCCCCAGACAAAGAAAGCCTGTGTCACGCCAGGGTCGGATGGGGCCTCGGGACCGCCGGCTCTGCTGGCAGAAGGGACCCTCGCGGGGCGGCGGGCTTTTGAAGGAGCTCTTCCAGCTAAGTCACAGGCACTCGCTCTCTCTGCGTCCTCAGCTTTGATGAGCCTCGGCTCTTTGGGATCCGACAGTGTGAAACTGAGCCTATTCCAAGTCAGTTTTTAAAATCCATTTGGCTGTTGATTCTGGCAAAACCCACATCCAAGAACACCACTATTTTCTGGGTTTGTCAGCTTCCTTTTCAATCGAATGTGAAACTCTCCCAAATTCTTTCATGCTTCTGCACCTGCGGCCAGCACACGACCGCTCCACTGCCTGCTATTGTAAATAAAGTTTTATTGGAACACAGCCACACACACCCACTTACATGTAACCCAGGGGCCCCTTTTGCACACAGAAGCAAATCTGAGGGCCGGCCGAGTGGCTCAAGTTGGTTAAGAGCTCGCTCAAAGGTTTGAGCTCTGAGCAATAGCGGTTCGAGTCCTGCCCGAGCTGAGCAGCCGCTGAGCTGCCAACCGGTGGCAGGATGGCTCAGCTAAAAAAAAAAATTAATTAATTAAAAAAAAAAAAAGAAAACAAATTTGAGTAGTTGTGACAGAGATCTATGGTCTTCAAAGCCCAAATTATTTCTTATCTGTCCCTTCACAGGAAAAACATAAAATTGCCAATCCCTCCCTGCTCTACTCCAAGTATCCATTAATCATTTTATTTCTCTTTTTAAAAAAAAAATAAATTTTGTTTTTAGGTTTACAGAAAAATTGTGCAGATATACAGAGTGCCCATATATACTACCCACACACATAATCTGCCCTTCTAATAACACCTTCATGGCTGTGAGACATTTGTTATAATTGAGCCGATTTTGATACCTTACAGCCGCGGTTCTCAACCTGNCAGGAGAGCGGAGGTGGCCTCGCTCACACACAGGCCGGCCCCGTGCGCTGGGCAGCTTGCCTGTGGGAAACACAGACATTCCCTAAACAGAGACTTGGATCTGCGTAAGTGCTCCGACAGGCATTTAATTAGGAGCCCAATGTTCTGCTCCCCAACGAGTGGAAAAGATTTTTTGGATATGGGAAATTCTAAGAGATAATATGCTATTTATTCATAGTCACAAATGACAAACAGCCCACATGTCCAGAGAAGGCAGCATGGCCAACGACTGTCCCTGCCAGCCCTGCCCCGCCAGCCCTCAGGGACAGAGTGTCCTGTGACTCCCACCGCATTCCCAGGATGGAGCCCCGTGGACCAGGGCAGAGAGCTTTCGGGTCGGGGGTTGCCTTCAGGCACAGGCCAAGCCTCTAGTGAGCTCTCAGGTCAGGTCTGAGAACACCTTCCCACCCCAATACTATGCTCTGGTCTCCTGCCTCCGTTTCCCTTGATAGTCCTTCTGTGATCTGGCAGGATAATTCCAGGATCCTGTAATATGCTGGCTCGCCCTTGGTAGTCCCCGGCCTCTGGGGCAAACACCCCTCTCCCCACTGCCCACCCCCCCTTGCCCTATCCTGTGAATGAAAGAAGTTGTCCGAGGCACCACTGATCTATGACCAGGAATCTCACGCCACCTAGCAGCTCCCATCAGTTCAGACAAACTTCCCAGCTGTCCATCTGTCACAGACCAAGCCCCCGGCGTACTACATTCAGCTCATTTTCCCGTAAGCCAGTATTTCTCGAGCTTGGATACACAGATCTCTTTAAAGGAAAAATTGTGTGGACTTCGAAGTTTTCTTCGGATAATTTTGATGTTAATGTTACTTACATTGTAACAGCACTAGAGTAGGCGTAAATATATAAGTTACTCTTATGTAATTATAACCAGAGATTAATAAATGAAAACGGCACAAAACAAAACTACAATACTAATACCTTTCAAATCAACAATTTGAGCTCAATGTGACGAATGACGCTATTCTGTTCAAACTAAACCACCAATGTTGGGTTTAAGATTTTCTTTTAAATGTTTGTATTTGTGTTTATATTGTACATGTAGGCTTGATTCCTTTGCTTTTGAGAATAATGATCCTTCTTCGGAGTTATGGTTGTTGTAATTATTATTTCTCTTTTCCAGCAAAGAACTCAGCTTAACCTTCATTCCATTACAGCAGGTCCTCGAATAACATTGTTTTATTCAACGTCATTTGGTTACGACAATTAGATGCGGTAGGAATTTAACGCTTGTTGATATCAATTTGCCTGTGGTAAAACCGGTTTCATTATACGTTGCTCCACTTAAAGTCACAGAACCTATCGACAATGTGAAGTGAGGACTTACTGTACTTTGATGATGCTAAAAATGTAAGAGTTCATCCCAAAATATAACAAAAACTAACTTGTAATGAGAAAGTCTATACTGTTTTTTTCTCTGCTACACTTGCTGCTAATGAACAGCTGGGGGTTTCTACAGAGAGAGACCCGATCCCCACCACCTATCCACCGCTAGTGGGAGGACCATCTTTGATGCTTCGGAGACGGCAGGATCTTAGCGGCCAGCACTCCTCCCCCAGGCTGTGTCAAGGTGACAAGGTGACCTGGGCTTGCTCCTCGAAGCCTTTTCTCATATATTCAGTCAATGTGATTATGACTAAAAATCCAGTCTGAGCAGATTGTGTGGCAGCAGAGAATTCAAAGTGGTCACCCAGATGGCCCCACGTGCGTGTGCACACACACACTTGCACACACACATGCACACACACATTCACATGCGCACACATACACACACTTGAAAACATACAATTAAGACAGTACCATGAGGTCAACCTGTTTCTAAAAGAGGATGTGAAAAGCCTTATAAATAAAAGGGTGAAAGTGTGACAGCTTTTGCTGGCGAGTATGTGAACAGAGTGCCACTCTCATCCATTGATGGAGGGCATGTAAACCGGTCCAGTCTTCTGAAGAGCAATTTGGCAGTCAGACAAAATTTAAATCTTTACCACGGCACACAATGTGATATACAGATGATGTATTACAGAATTGTACACTTGAAACTTATGTAATTTTACTAACCATTGCCACCCCAATCAATTTAATTAAAAAAAA
>NW_017731808.1:134057-148860 GCF_001890085.2 Hipposideros armiger
GGATTGGGGGATGGGGGTTGTCACTTTGAGGTGTAAAAAGTATAACTATTGCACTGTGTTGTACACCTGAAACTAATTTAAAATAAATAAATAAATAAATATGAAAAATAAAATATGGAATTCTTGTAGCACATTTTATATCTATTGCAGGCAAAGTAAAAAACTGATACAGTATATAATCATTTATAGCAGACTGCAATGTGTTACTAGAAAAATAAAGTAGCTAAGGTGATCTGTTAAATTAGATTTGTCTCAGCCCAAAAGGGCTCAACAAGCACTCAGCAAATGTTAAGAAATCTGATTTTTAAAAAGTGTCAAAACAGAGAATAGGTACTTAAATTGATTTTTTTGACACACCAACCCTATAGTAGATATGCCTGCCCAGGCTTCCTGGTGTGATACACACTAAAGAAGCCTATGACTCATCTCCTAAAAAAAAGATAAGCAACAAAAGCAACTTTTAATAATCAGTTAATGCTTATGCATAGTACTTTAATTCAATCAAAAATGCTCTTTTTTTCTTATAAACAGGTGATTTTTTTGTTTGTTTTTGTCTCTATTAAGGGACCTCTCCATAGGGATCTCAAAAACAGTCCCCTATATCCCAAAAAGTAACACCAACCAGCTCTACATTGGTCCAGTGTGACAGCATCAAAAAACATGTTTTTGGCCAAATCGTATTACTAGTACCATCAAATTTTTAGTCTGAATTATACAACTATTACTTTTGCAAATGAAATAAAAATATTTTTTCCTTAATGAGACTCAAATAGTTAGTTCTCTGACTATTCAAGTTCTAAAAATGAACTCAAATTTCGCTTTTCCTTAATGCTCTACCAGATCTTTAATAAAATATATTTAGTGTGTTATAATCATATCTTTAATAACACATGTTCAGTTTGCTACATTTACTCCAATCAAGATGAGCTACACTTAATGTGCAACATTATGGGACTCATATCTCAAAATGTTCAGGCATATATACCTTGTTTCTGGCTATAACAAGAAGTAAAAACATAATAATGAACAAAATAATAGATGTTAATATATAACATCAATAAAAAGGCAAATGTAGTGAAAATAAGTGAATTTGTAAAAATATAATTTTTGCAAATGTGTGTAATATGTAAGGTTATTTTCATGGGATTTCTAAACCAACTTACAAAACTAAATTCTATCATATAGAGCAGCGGTTCTCAACCTGTGGGTCACGACCCCTTTGGGGGTTGAACAACCCTTTCACAGGGGTCGCGTAAGACCATCGGAAAACAAAAAGATATTTACATTACAATTCATAACAGTAGCAAAATTACAGTCATAGAGTAGCAACGAAAATAATTTTATGGTTGGGGGTCACCACAGCATGAGGAACTGTATGAAGGGGTCGCAGCATTAGGAAGGTTGAGAACCGCTGCCTTATAGTGAGCTAAGTCCGTGCTTTCCATCAGGGTTTGGTCTTGGTGCTGTACATTCCATGGGTTTTGACAAATAGTTTTATTTCTTCCTTTAACATTTATCACTACTATTTTTTTAATTACAAAAGCACAGTTTCCCCCTGCCGCCACCTTACTTTCCCAAGGGCAATGTGAACACAGCCAACGGGCTCGCGCCCCGAGCCCCTCCTGTGCACACGGTGCTTGCACGCGTGTGGCCTGGGGCTTTCTAAACACGGTGCGGTACTAGACATGGTGCCTTGAAACTGGCTCTCCCCTCTTAACTATAGTCCCTGGACATCTTCCTCAGATTTTTTCAATGGCTACTGGGTATTCTATTGACTGCATGTGCCAAGGTTTATTTACATGTTCTCTTACCAATAGACGCTTGAGAGTGCAGTTGACCCTTGAACAACAGGGGTTTGAGCCGCCTGGGTTCCACTTATACTTGAATTTTCTTCAATAAATAAACAGTTGTCCCTCTATATCCTTGGGTTTCACACCCTGGGATTCAACCATTGGTTTAGTCCCACTTATTATACTATTTCTACAGTTTATGTAATATATGGTATACTTATATATAATATGTATACATACATATACAGAGGGTGCAAAAAAAGTATGCATATTTTAAAGAAGGAAAACTATTCAAATTGTAATACTCAATATATTCTGATAACAAAAGATGAATACAAGTCACGTGTGACTTCTGCAATTACAAGAGGTGCTCAAAGTGGTTCCCATCAGCATCCAGACACTTCTGATGACGGCGAACTACTGCTTGAGCAACGCTGACCAAAGCGTCTACTTGTATACATTTTTTGGCACCCCCAGTACATATATATGTATATTGAATATATATATATATATATATATATATATATAGAGAGAGAGAGAGAGAGAGAGAGAGAGAAAGAGAGAGAGAGAGAGACAGAGAGAGAGAGAGACACAGAGAGACAGAGAGACAGAGACAGAGACAGGTATCCTCGTATGTATATACTGATAAATACCTATGTATAAGATATCTCTCTATATATAGTGTACCCTGCATATCATAATGAAAAGAAACAACAGAATGGACAAACGCCCCTGCACATGTGGACACGGTGAACGCATGGCATTCGGAGCTCTGTGTCAGGCCGCTAGCCCTAACCATGTGTCCTGGGCCACGTGAGTCCAGTCTGCAGCACCTGGCCTGGCAAGCACAGCCGTGACTTCTAGTTAATGTGCCTGAGAAGCCAGCTCACCATCCAGCCACCCGCAGAAGCCCTCGAGTGACTCACGGAGCTTCTCATAGGATCCTTGAGACCTCCGGGAGGCACCGTGCCTGCCTTCACTTCATAGGCCATCGAAGAAATAACACGCAGTCCAGGCAGCCACCATCAAAAAGAAAACAAAATTTTTTTCCATCTCCCAGTGCTCTTGAAGGAGCCAAAAGGACTGGAGGCGATGTTGACATAATCTCAGCCAGCTCCTTCCGAGGGATTTAGAGCTGTTGCACAATTGTTAGCACAAATCATGACACTCATCCTTACAACCACAGCTTGAGAGTCAAAATCACCCACCCCATCCACAGCCACACGTGAATTGTTCCCGGCCTAAATCATTTTCCCTAAAAGCTGAGATTTTAGTTCCATTTCAATAGCTAAAGCTGAACCAGAACTTAAAGCAAACATCGTCAGTCAGGAGGGTCTGTGGGGTTATGGAAGTTCTCAGGCTTTACTGATGCTGAGAACCCTACAGGAAGAACTCCATGTTTATAATAAGCTCTGCGGCTCTAACTTCCTTTTTCCCTGCTGTAAACACCCCTCCATCTTGGCGCTCAGGCCAGAGTGGGCACGTGGCTTGCCAGCTGTGCATGCTCTGCGTTGCAGCCCTTCCTTTTTTCCTGAATAAATCCTTTCTGGTGATGAAACACCTAGTCAATATTATTTACAGCCAACAGATCCTTTCCTCCCCCAAAAGGTGTGAGTTTCCTGGGGCTGTAACCAACTCAGGCTGGGTGGCCTGAATGAACAGACATTGACTCTGAGTCACATGGCCGGAAGTCTGACATCAGGGTGTGAGCAGGGCTGGGTCTTCCAGAGGTTCTGAGGGAAAACCCACTCCTTGCCTCCCTCCGAGCATCTGGTGGTGCCGGCGGCCTTGGGGGGCCTTGGGTTCCTTGGCTTGTAGACATCACTCCACTCTCTGGCCTCCTCGCCTATGTGTCCCTGGGTCCACTTTCCCCTCTTTTTACAAGGACACCAGTCATTGGACTTGGGGCTCACTCTAATCAAACCTGATGTCATTTTACCTTGAGGACATCTGCAAAGACCCTATCTCCAAACAAGGTGACAGGTTTGGCGGGGAAAGCATGGGCATATCTCTTGCGGGACACAATGCAACCCGGAACACCCGTGAACAAGAGAAATTGTCATGCTCAGGCATGGACAGCAGCACGCAGGCGCCTGGCCTGTGATACATGCTGACGAGGGGCAGCTGAGCTGAGCTGCTGCTGGTCTGGGAGGCTGGGGAGGAGCCCTGTTTTCTGTGTCACCAAAAAAGCATTCTGAATTTTAAGAGAGCTTCCCCTTCCCCTGTGACAGGTGGACCAGGGGGGCCCTGCGGGTTCAGAGCTGGTGGGGACAGAGGCCCTGGGGAGGCCCAGACTGCACCTGGCCACACACCACACAGCTCCCGGTGTGGAGGACCCAGCGGAGAAGGATCGCAGCCTGCACACTCCCAGTTCCCAAGGAACACGTGATGCCGTGAGGCGGCGCTGACACTCTGTGTGCTTGCAGGGGCCTGTGGGCCTAGCAGTGTCCGCGTGGGTCTCACCTCAGGTTTGCAATCGTTTGCTGTTGAAATGTGAATGGGCCAGGTTTATATGACGTATGGGCCCCCTTTAAGGAAAAGAATACATAATTATTAAATCAAAATTAGGCACAAATGGGAATTGCTACTTAGAATGTGAACAAATCACAAGAAATTTCTAGAGCCGTAGAAATAGAAAGTCGGGTGCCTTTCTTGGGCACTCACTTTAGGCAATTTACGGGCGGTGCTGGCCTGGGTTGCACTCTGGCTTGCCCTCCCACCTACAATGCTCTATAGCTCCTGGCTCTGCGCTCCCAGGGGCCTGCAGGTGAGGGCCCTAGGGCCTATACTGATTCCCTTCCAGGTGAACCTGTCTCTGCCTGGAAAGAAGGTGCACTTTCAGCCCCCACAGGTAGGAAGGCAGAAGGGGGGGCGGGTGTGGGTATCAGTCTCTCCAGCAGGAACCCCACTCTGGCTGGGCCTGAAGGGTAGAGGTCATGTGGCTTGGAAGCCAGGCCCAGCTGGACAGCACTGACCCTTTCCCTCCTTTGCCTCTGAGCCTCCTGCTCCCCAGGCACCCACACAAAACCAACTCCTAGGGAGGGGGGCTCCCTCCAGCAGCAGCATGCAGTTGGCGCCCCCTGCCCCCAGCTCCCAGAATCCCCTGGCAGCTCGTAAAGTCATGCCACAGCTTGACAGGCACATTCTGGATACCCGTTTTATGTCCCTTCCAAGACAGTGACGTAATCACAGCCCGCCGCTGTGATTCAGCCAGATGAAAGGTGCCAACGAAAGGACAGGCACATGGGGGCCTCCCGAAGTCCCTGTCGTCATCAGGGCTGAGCCAGGCCTCAGGTCAGACCCTCCCAAGGATGGCCACCTGGCTGGGGCCAGAGGGCCTGATTTAGACGGGAGGGTAGAGCAGAGCAGAAGGCCCCAGTTGCCAGCCTTCCCCTCCCTTCCCCTACGTTCCTCCCCCCTGCTCTACACCTGCCTGTCCCAGACACGCGGCTCTCAAGGGAGAAGGTTGACCCGCCAGTCCTGGGTGGGCTGCTTGTGCAGGGCACAGGGAGGTCTCCATATTTAAGCTTGGCCCTTTTAAGCATGCTTTTCAATGGAGATTTGGGCAGAATTCCAAATCGCTTCCTTATATCCCAGAAAGCTGTCCCTTGGACCATCCACCCATCCATTCATCTATCATTCATCCATCTATCCATCCATTCACCTATCATCTGTCTCTATCCATTCATCACCCATCCATCATTGATCCATCATCTGTCCATCCATTTGTTCATCCATCTATCATCCACTTATCCATTCATCATTCCCCCACCATCATCCATCCACTTATCCACTGTTCATTCATCACCCTTCACCGTCATCCATAACCATGCATCTCATAGAAAGTATCTGAGCACCTGCTCATGAGCCAGTAGCCCTGCTTGTCCCCAGAGCTACAGGGCTTTCCCAGACCGGGGTCCTGCCGCCATGGACCTTTGGGCTACTGAGGAAGCAGACTGAGCCTGCTCGACGGGCGTCCTCTTCCGCCGTGTGCACGAGCAGTGACACAAGCATGGCATGGCGCACGGGTGAGCTCCCCCTCCGCCTTCATATTCTTGCTCTTAGGCCTGTTTGTCAATGGCCCTGCATTCAAGATGGGGGGTGCCCCCCCCTCCCACCCCGCGCCCTGCTCTGAAGCCGGCACTGAAGCCTGGGAACCCGCTGGAGGAGGACGGCCTGCCCCGGGCGCCGTGATTAACAGCCTGCCCGGCCAGTCTCCACAGGCCTTCCCCCAGGCCACAGCAGCTCAAGAAGGCTCTGCATGTTTCTCATTTCAATACAGGTACAAAGGGTGCTTCTGGGGCCAGGAAGCCGAGGAATCACGCCCTCTCAGGTACATTCTTGGCTGCTGTTTTGGGAATTGTGGGTTTTTTTGAGGGCGGGACCTGCTTTCTTTGACAGTTGACTTCTTTGACTCAGGCCTCAGGAATGCCAGCCTCCCCCACCTGACCGGCAGACCCCTCCGCCAGTGCCTGGTGATAACCAGGCTTGGTTAAGCATTAGGGGCAGGGAGGAACATGGAAGAGGGGCTGAGAGGAGGTCAGCCTCACTGCAGAGGGAGGGGCGAGGTGAGAAACTGAGGCCCAGAGGAGCAGGGTGGCTTGAAGTCCCAAGCAGTGACGGCAGAGAGAAGAAGAGACAGCGGGCCCAGGGTGGTCCTCTGAGGCCTGATGGGGTGTTTCCTTCTGCCCAAGGGTAAACTTTGACCTACAGATCCTGAAATTTACCTGTCTCAGCGCCAGCCTTGACACATTGAGTGACTTAGGGCAAGTCATCCAGCACTCACACAATTCAGGGCGTCCTCTGCTTGAAAACCAGCTGTGACCTCCCAGTGTGTTATGAGAACCGGTGACTTACTAATTCTTATGAACCCATGGTCGGGTGTTCTCTGAGGGCTCAGGTGAGCCAGACCACACCACTCCCCTCGCCCGGGAGGTGGATGCTAACAGAGGGGCCGTTTCCCTCCATCCCTGTGCCCTGTGAGCAGCCTGTGACCTTGAGCAAGTCCTTCCATTTCTCCGGGTCAAACCACCTTGCCTATTAAACGGTGATGACGATAATAACAGTATCTCCTTCAGTGGAATGTCCTGCAGCTTCACAGTGTCCGTAAAAGGCTTTGAGCTCTCAGAGGAAAGGCGCCGAGAAGCTACAAGGTGTTATTAGAAGTAATTGGGCCTGCAATTGGGTAAACCTTCAAAGCTGCCAGACCCAGTGTCTCTGTCCCCTCTCCATCTCTTCTTTCGATCCACCTCCCAGCTGCTCCCCTTCTCACCCCCATCCCTTTCTCACCCTGTCTCCCCTGCAGGCTACTCTCATGCTCCCCCTCTCAGCGAATGTCTCCCCACGTTGAGCACGCTGCTTCCAAAGTGATGGTACTGCAGACAAGTAGAACTGACAAGAGCCCTGGAGAACATTCAACCCAAACCTCTAGTCACAGCGGTAAAGGTTGTCAGCCCATCCATCCGTCCACCCATCCGTCCATCCATCTCTATCCTTCTATACACAACATATATATTGGGCTGTCGGAAGTCATGATGTATTTTTTCTGTGTTTTTCATTGCAAAAATGTGTCATAACTTTTCCGACAACCTAATACATTTATCTATCTATTTATCTATCCATCCATCCATCCATTTATTTATCTGTTCGTTCATGCATCTTTCTATTCATCCATCCATCCATCCATCCATCCATCCATCCATCCATCCATCTATATATACAGATATATAGACAGGATGCAGAGGGCAGGATTCACCTGGTAGGATAAACGCAAGGCAGTGCCCTGGCTTCTCACAGGGAGCCCCTTGTCCTGCCCTACGCATGCCCACAGGGCCCTTCTTCATTGTCATCACCCTGATCTATGCCCCATTCTGCTTCTCCGCATGGTTGGGGGGTCAGGAGACAGGGGCGGGAACCTCTGCTTCCTGGATATCCTCTGCTGGTGCAGGCAGCCCCGTGCGGGCCCTGGAGAAAGAAGCTCAAACTGGGAGAAGTTTCACAAGAGGGCGGTCAAACCAGGAGAGGGCGCTCAGAGGGCCCAGCAGTCCTGCAGCGCCTCGCCTGCGGCCTCCATGGGTTCTGGAGTCCCCGAGAGCTCAAGGGTGGCCCAGGGACCATCAGCTTCAGAACGCCCCAGGAGTTGGCTTAAAGCACACATATTCCTGGGCCCAGTCCTTCTGAATGAGGGCCTGAGAGAGCCAGGCATCTGCATATGAGCAAATTCCCAGCTATTCCTCGTGGCTGGTGTTTGAGAACCTTGGCTCCAGAAGCTGGGTGTGTGATTAATACCATCCTAGGATGTCCCAGTCCCCCGGAACCTGTGGGGCCAGCGCCTGGCCTGCAGGCCTTTGAGATCGGGACTCTGGGAGTGCTCTCGCTCCTGCTGGGTGAGACGTCCCTGCTCTTGTTCTCAGTCCTGAACCCAGGCCCACAGCCAGCTGTGGAGCAGGAGAAACCTTGGATTTGCGGAGAACAGGGGGAGGCTGCTTCTGTTAGTGAGGACAAGGGCCACAGCTGGGGGCCTAGCCAGCCCCAGGGAAAACCCAGGGAGGGTCAACCCGTCTCCAGTGCCCTAGCCCCTGCTCTGGGTCCTGCCTCGTTGCCTGCCTCCCTGGCCTCAGCTCTCACGCTGACCGCCTCACTCATAGAGAGGGAAATCTATGGAATGGGAACATTTATCTTATGGGTCTTCTGTGATGTGCTGGACAACCTGCCCGATGCTTTATACAACAGACTGTGAGGTGGGGCCCTCTTCCTTCCATCCATCCTTCCTTCCTTCCTTCCTTCCTTCCTTCCTTCCTCCCTTCCTTCCTAAAATACTTCTTTCCTAAGTGCCTACAGTATGCTGTGCACCGCTGTGGACCCTGAGAAAGGGGAGTAAACAGACACACTCAGACAAGCAGCAATCTATCATTTGTCAAACAGAGGTAAGTCCTCTGGGAAAGAGAAGCCTGAGGGAGGAAGAGAGACTGTGTGGGAGGGTCATCATTTAAACTGGATATTCAGATGAGATTTGAGCAAGACCTAAAGAGGTGCGGGAGTGCCCCAAGCAGCTAGCTGGGAGAAGAGAAATTCAGGCTGGAGACAAGCACGTGCAAAGGTCCTGAGGCAGGACATTGTTGATGGTGCTAGGGAAGCATTAAAAAGGCTAGTGTTGGAAGGAAGTGATCGACAGAAACAGCAGCAGGACCTGAGATGAGAAGGGAGCAGAGAGTGACAAATCACCCAGAATTTCACAGCTAAAAACAATAGCCATTTTATCTTCTCTCGAGTCTGCCTTCTGGGCTGGGCTCAACTGGGTGGCTCTTCTGCTGGTCTTTCCAGGGGTCCCTGGTGCGGCTGCAGTTAGTTGGCGTGTGAGCTGGGGGCTGGCCAGGATGGGGATGCTGGATGGCTGGGCTCCTCTCTCTCCAGGTGGCCCCAGGGCCTCGCTCCCTTCTGTGGCCTTTCCAGAAGCTGTCTCCACATAACTCTCAGCCAGACTAGCCGGTCTTTTGTGATGGCTCAGAGAGCCCAAGACAGCAAAAGTGGAGGCTGCCAAGTCTTCTTAAGGCTTAGGTAGGCTTACAGGTGGCCAATTCTATGATTAACGTGAGTCCCAGGGCCAGCCAGATTCCAAGGGGTTTGAATGCTAGGAGGTACGGTCCATGGGGGCCACAGCTGTAGTGGATGACCACTACAGGTCATTCAGGAGAGCCGATCACGGAGGACAAAGTCCACCAGCAGCAGCTTCTCCTGGGAACTTGGTAGAAATTCCTGTGAACAGGACCCCCAAACCTACTCTGGGAACCAGAGTCTCTGGAAGTGGGTCCCAGTAGCCTGCAGGGGTGCTGGCCCTCCCGTTGATTTTGGGTGATTGCTACAGTTTGAGAACAATGGATTTGTGGCTCTGTGGGCCATTGAAAGGACTTTGAGTTTTGCTTCGTGTGAAGGGTTTGGACAGAGGGCGAGTGAGAGAATCGCTTTTACAGGAGAGCATGAGCACTCGAGAGGCCAGGTGGGCTGTTCCAATGACACAGGTGAGAGTGATGGGGACTTAGACCAGGTGATGAGGTAGGGGTGGTGAGGCAGAGCTAGGTCTGGATTCGGCTCAAAGGTGGAGCCAGCAGGATTTCCCACACGGCGGGTGGTGGTGACTGAGTCGGGGATCTGAGGCAGGGCCCTGCTATGGTGTTCAAGAGACAGCAAAGAGGGAGAAAGCCAGGGGACAGAGTGGATGACTGAGCACCTACGGTGCATGTTGCTTTAAAAAAGCTGTGACGTTTTGGATGGCTGTTCCCCTCTGCTTCCTCTCAGCTTCCACAAACAGAAGGATGGATTTGCCATGTGCAGACCTAGGGAAAAGCAAGTCTGGGGTACACCAGGTCATCAGGAGCTACGATTGCACCTGTTAAGTATGAGATGCTCGTAAGACACGGGGCAGATATACAGGTTGAGAATTTGGGGGAGAGGTCCACCCTGGAGACATGCAAATGTTGGAGGCGCACATAACTCTGTAAAGTTCTGAGGCGGGGTGGTTCCGCCAGGGAGTGAGTGTAGCTGAGAGAAGAAGGAAGGTGACATGAGGACATTAAGCCAGGACAGGGAGGGGCTGTGGCCCCCGGGGGAGAGGAGAGCAAAGGGTGACACAGTTGCTGGGGCAGAATCACTAAGAAGTCAACAGTATGACTCTTGTACATAGTGAACATCTGTCACTGTTTTCCTTTTGTTTTGTTTTGTCACTGGCTTGTTGATCTCAGTAATAAGGAAGCCACTAGGACGGTCAAGCTGGTTCCAAGGCAATAAAGAAATGAGAACCTATGTTCTCTGGTAGAAGGTGTGCTGGAATGGTGGTGCCAGTTGCACAGGGCTCCCCAGGGTGTAGCACTGTCCTGGCCACAGGTGGTAATCCAATGGTTGATAAATTAGTACCATCGTTACAGGACAAAATCCATCGTGTCGTCACCACAGAACTGTTTGCCTCACTATCAGTTTTCTACAAGTTAATATGAACTGCAGCAGAGTTTACAAATACCCCATCAATAGAAAATAGTCAGAACAGAAGGCACGTGCCCACGGGGTTGTGAGTGGTCTCCAGGGTGTCCTTGGGCGGTCCTCTCACAGGGCTATGAGACCGTGCTCCGCTCAAGAGACAAGGAGAAAGGGCACCAAATGTGGCTGAGAACTGACTGCTGGATATTGGCTGTCACTGTCACTGGTTAAGTCACTGGATAAGCTAAGTCCAGCCAAGGTCACATGGCTGGAGAGTGGCCAAGTCAGGTGCAGACTCGTGTCTGACACTGGACCCAGGTCTGGGTCCAGTAGGCAGCTCTAAGATGACCTCGTTCAATCAGGATTTGCCCGTAAAGGAAAAGCCATGCCTAACCCAGAAGGAATCATCTTCCAGCGGAAGTGCCTGGCTGGGGGGAGGCCCTTCAAGCACCCTGCCTAAAAATGCAGTTTTTATCCACTTTCCTGTACACCATATTGAATTGCTTCCAAGAGCATCTAAAGACCGACACTTATGAAAGATCCCAGCCCCTTCTGTGCCACACAGCTCAGTGGAGCAGGGTCTTTGCACCTTGTGGGCAGGGCCAGGTCCATGGTCAGCGGGGTGCATGCTGGGGGAACACCCCACTGGGGGTGGGCGCTAACCTTTGGGGTAACAGAGCAAGACACAGCCTTTCATCGAATCTGTCTTTTCAGCCGAAGTTCTGAAGACGCGGAAGGGGAGAAACCACGGGATGGGGGCCGCAGGAAGGGGTGGGGGGAAGAGCCAAAGAAAATTGCAAAGGACAAGCGTCTAGGGGTTTATCTCAGCTTAACTGCAGGGTTTCGAGAAAGCCTGAGTCTTACTAGGAAGCCCAAGGTGAACATTCTTGTCCCGACCCTGGCACACTCAGGTCCTATCAGTGAGAGCACAGTGGCCCTGTGTCTTGCCTCGTCTGAAGGCTGATTGGCGCTTCTGTTAGTCACAGGGCGACAAGCCAGGCAACCGGCTGGTTTGTTCACAGAAATCACATTTGTTGCCATCTTTACTTTTGAAACAAATGGGGACAGTTCTCAAGTTCTAAAAATCAGACGTGATAAGAGGGAAAATAGCTCAGTAAAACCACGCAAGTTAGTCACTTAGCAGTAAAATTTTCTGAGTTTTAATAACCTCATGATCTTTACCCCTAGAAAGGACTTTCCAACTATTACTAATCCCTTGGGGGTTGCAGAGGTCTGTTAAGAGGTTGTCTCTGGCCGACCGAGTGGCTCAGTTGTTTAAGAGCTCGCTCAAGAGTTTGAGCTCTGAGCAACAGCGGTTCGATTGCCAGCCCGAGCTGAGCAGCCGCTGAGCTGCCAACAGGTGGCAGGATGGCTCAGCTCAAAAAAAAAAAATGAGGTTGTCACAATGTAGTCCTTCCTCTGAGCTCTGGGGCTTAGAGTCCCTGAGAAGCTCATCCACCCTTCAGCTTAGGGTTGTCTGGGGACAGCTCAAAGGGGCTTCTAATACTTCTCTGAGTGGCCAGACTTTTAGGGAGGGATGGATGGGTTCAAATCAGCCTGATTCAGGGAAAACAGGTTTATTTTCTCACAGTCTTAAAAGAATTCAACCAGGAAGCCAAATTTTCCACTCAAAAACGGCAGGGCACTCTCCTGGGATGAGAGGTGAGACTGTGGAGGATGACCTTGGATGACCTGTCCTGTGGGCTAAGGTCTGCAAGCACATGTGGGGGAAAAAAACTGTCAGTGTGAGATTTTGGGTGTCCTTGGGAGCAGCTTTTGTGACAAAAAGACCATGGGCGGTAAATATATACATGGTGGTATATATTCATTTGATATTGTAGGTTAATATCAAATGTATTGATTTACATTTTGGTATCCGTGGGTTTTAGTAGTTCAACCTACAAATTGAATCATTTTATTGTGAATTCAAGAAATTTTAGTATCAATATCAGGGAAATTTAATTCAATTACTATTTGAACAATTCAATTTGAACTACTAAGCTCCCTGATGTAATCAGTCACATTTGCAAAACTAATAAATCTGATTCCCTCCAACATTTTAAACTGCATTTGTAGGTTAATTCTCTTTTAAAATTACTTTAGATGGCTCCAGGAAGTAAATTTTCCCAAGTTGCTCCACTAAGCCTCACAAATAAGAGTTGAAATGGGGTGAATATCAAGTGTCCTTCACTGTCCCGATATCGTGTACAAATTTAGTACTTTTCCACTTAAATCACAGGTTTAAGATCAATTACTCAATAACACAATTGAAACCCAAATCACAAGGCTAATATGACAGGTCCTATAATGTGCCAAATTCTCTTGATATTTCAAATACTTTAAATAGCAAACGTGCCCTGTATTTTTGTTGTAAACTTAATCCTCCCACATTAATATTTGTGGTTGGGTTACTTGATCGTTTCCATACTTAATTCTAAGCCTCCCCAGTACTAAAAACCTCCTGCCAAATAAGAAAATGGTTTTACCTGCCTAGGCAGACTGGGGTTCCCCCCTGAGGGGATGAGGTTGCTTATTTACTGGACACTCTCAACTTGGGACTCCAGACCTGACCATCCCCAATACACAGGCAGCCATGTCGAGCCCTTTTAGGGTCACAGTGGCCCCCGGCGCCTGCACAGCTCATGCCCCTCGTGCCCCACTTCTGTCAAGAGGGAGCCTGCTCCTCCCCATGGCAGTTGTTGCCCCATTTTCCCTTCTCTTCTTCCTCTGTCACCGTCACTCTCCACTTCCTGGTTGGACATACAGCCATGCAGAATAAAGACTGCTGTCGCCACGACACTCCCCGTAACTGAGGTCTGGCCATGGGATGTAAGTGGACGTGGAATGGACAATGTGGATACAGTTCGTTGGGTGAACACGCCCTCCTTTCCTTCGCTGCTTTCTTCTGGTTGGAGCTAGGGCCGCCATCTTGGACCAGGTGGCTGCCAGAGCCAGGCAACACACTTGATCAGATTCAGCAAATCAGCTTTCTTCTTCGCCTTTCCAACCAGCAGGGCACGGTGCATGTGGGTATTAAAATGGCCTCCTCAGAGATCCACACATCCTTATAGCCTCATCTGGCTCCACATTGATTGGACTAAAATTATGTTAACAGGATCAATGAATGAAAACCCAAGGTCAAATGATGCCATTGTAGGGTGACATCTCCATGGATGTTCAAGGCCAAGAGATGGGGAGACAGCCCGTTGGCATCCCCTTAACTGTGCCAAAATTCTGGGGTATAAACCTGGTTAGTCAGTAGTCACCCAAGAGGCTCTGTTTGTGCTTTTTTGGGGTTTTTTTTTTTGCAATTAAAGAATTTTTTAGAAGTTACGCATGCTTGTTTTTAGAAGTTCAAGCAATTGAGAAATACATAGAATAACAAAAGTCAGGACCCTGACTATGTGTCTATTGCTCCCTCTCCCCTCGGTGACAAGTCTGCAGGCTGCCAGCCACGCAGTACTGTACAGACACATGCGTGCCTATGAACGCAGGGTCATTTCTGGCTTTCGTGTCCACACTCTGGACTCATACTCTACCTGTCGCCCGGTCATTTGCTTTTTCTCTTACCCACCGCAGAGACGTTCTTCTACATCGGGGCCCGTGTGCCTACCGCATTCCCTTTAGCTGCAGCCTGGGGGTGCCTCCCAGCTGGCTTTCATCAACGCCCCTAGAGTCTGAGTTTCCATCGGTGGTCGGTTGTCTGGCCTCCCAGGGTGGACCCAGCACCCCCAGATTCTGGAAGTTTTCCAAGTGATACTCAAGATCAGCGGGTCCCGTTCCCCTGCCATGAGGGTTTCCTTTCCTCCACATCATCTTCCGTCACGCCCACCATGTGACAATGTTGTCATGTGCACGTGGACAGGCGGAGAAAGCCACCTGCAGAGGGGAAGAGGGGGTAGCCAGCCAGCCCTGGCAGGGACAGCAGGGTGCATGTGCACTCAGGGGCGGTGCTGCCTCTGCGTTCACCCGTAGGGGTGGGGGTTTCGCTCCCCTTGGTGCAATGCTGGGTGTTCTGAGAGTAGCTAAGGTGGAAGGCCGGT
>NW_017731808.1:150470-151895 GCF_001890085.2 Hipposideros armiger
GGTGTGTTATGATGAACGGGGTGTCGCCCGCTACCGCTGACATCCAAGTCCTCCTACTCAGTCCTCTATGCTCAAGGTGAAAACTTCTTTTAATCAAAGGGACTGGTGTGTCTTGTCTGAAACGTGCAGAGGCCAAGGCGGTTGTAACTGCTTACAGGGAAACGGGGGTGCCCCCAGGAAGTGCCAACTCTAAGGACTGTCACATTCTGGGGGATATTTTTGTTTTATCTGGCAAGGATGCAAGAATGTACTTAAAACATGGACGGCCACCTCCTGGAAGCTTCCACATCACCCACTGCCTAACTTCTTGACCTTTCTGCCATGGTCCATAAATATTCCAGAAGCAGCAGCCTGATGAGACGCCTGAAATCTTTCTTGCTCTTTAACTGTCCTCTAGCAACACGCACCTGTGGTGTCCCCGCCAAGGCCCCACAGGGTCATGCTGTGTGACAAACTGCCCAGACAAAAGACTTTCCAAGCTGACCTTCGATTTCGCGCATGAGACTTGTGTCTGTCTGGGTCAAGGTCAGTCCCTCCCACCCCAAGCCATGCCTTCTCCTTACTGGGTGCCCCCTACGCCTCTTTGCTTGTTTGCTTTCAGCAGGAGTCAGCGAATGGCCCTGGAAATGGACAGATGTTGAATATTTTTGGCTTTGCGGGCCGTGTGGGACCCTCACAGCTCCTCACCTCCGCCCCAGCCACCATTGTGAGAAAGCAGTCACAGACCGTACAAAACGAAGGGGTGTGGCTGGGTTCCAACGAAACTGTATGTACAAAACGGGCAGCGTCTGACAGCCGGTTAGAGAATTAGGGGGACTCCCTTGGAATCTGTGTGCGGGCACTCGACGTGGTAGGGACTGCCTTGGGTCGGCCATCTCACCAACCCGGGCCTCTATGTCTCATGTGCCTCTGGCTGCGGGGTGGGCAGCAGAGCCCAGGGTCTCCCTTCCATCAATTCAGCCCCTTCATAGATTCCTCTAAAGAAACAGAGAGTTGTGCTGCTAAAAACATCTTAAAGGCCCCTAGCTTCAGTGCTCTGGTCCCCAAAGGGCTTTCTGTAACGTTCGGTCCAAAGAGACAGAGCTGCTGGGAGCAGGAGCTCTGCTAGAGGGTGGCATTGCTGGAGGCAGTTTTGCCCCAAATTATCCCTGGTCTTTTGAATAAGAGCCCTAGACTCCACATCAGCCTCCTGGGAGGTTCCTGCCCTGTCCTTCCTGGGTTCCGGGCACGCAGCGAGCCAGGCACATGTGGTTTCTTCCAGACGGGTGTGTTAACATCAGAGAGGGGAGCACCTGCTTCGGGGGCCTGCTGGGGCTTGACGTGCATCCAGGGGTTACAGGGTGGCCGCCCAGGGTGCCCGGGCCGTTCCCGCAGCAAGACTTCCCTTGTCCGTGAGCGGAGCCCGGACTCCCTCTGGGGTGGGAG
>NW_017731808.1:154063-158465 GCF_001890085.2 Hipposideros armiger
GGGGGAGGGGGGTGCAGGTGTCTTCAAAGGCATCAGGCTCTTTTTCAAAGGGAAATGCCCAGGCAAGTTACCCCTGAAGCTGTGGTGGCCAGCTTGGTGGCCCACCCAGTCCAAGCTCGAAGACCCCCAGAGTCTATCCCATTTCACTGCATCCTCAGACCCCACCCACCCTGATTGGTGCCGCCTGCAGCTCTGCCAGTCCCCAAGGCAGCCCCGCCTGTCCCCAGGGCAGCCCCCTCCCCCACCGCCAGCCACAGAGGACGATCACTGGGGCCTCCAGGGTGCAGTTGAAGGGAGAGGAAGCTTGGGGGGGAGCTGCTGGGGGGCTGTAGCTCCTGTCACCAGTCTGCTGTCCCCCACCCCCGCCCCACTGGCTTACCCGAGCCAGGGGCCCAGTGGTGTGATTTATGGGGCTGTCCAGCCTGTCTCATCTTGTTGGGACCTGGAAATCAGGGATAATAACACTTACCTCACAGGGAAGGTGTGGGGATTAATGACTTAATACTGTGGATCTGCAGCCCTGAGCCGGGAGCCCAGCGTGCTGGGACAGCGGCTCCTCTGACTAACTCCTGTGGGCCCACGAGGAGCCAGTGGCCTGGGGCTTCTCAGCCTCACCCCCACTCCCCACCTCCCAGGTCGAACCTGCAGCCACCAAGGTTTCTAGCCCTGGGAGTCCGCTGGGCACTGGCTCTGACCTTGGCGGCTCTCAGACACCTGTTCTGTTCTCTCCAGCCCCCGGCCAGAACCTTCCCTGCGCTAAGCAGCAAATGCTGAGGGAACACCAAGCTCATCTGGGCGACAGCCCACCCAGCAGCGAGGGGTGGGTCCTGGCATGAGGTTCTGGGGAACAGGCTCGGCACCCACATTCCCAGCAGAGCAAGAGCTGGAGCTAGCCAGCCCTTCTGGGATGAGACAAGTCTCCATAGTGGCTTTGGACCGTCCATAATGAGAGAGTTGCTTCCCCAGCCCGGTGCCATCAACCGCATATGCATGATGGTATCAGAGGCCCCCCAAGGCTCTGATGACCAGCTGGGGCCTGGCACTGTCCTTTTTTCAGTTTTCTCAGGCAATTCTCAAATCAAAGGAAAGTAGAGCTTCTGTGAAAGAAAAGCAAGGCTTCCTAGATTTCCAGAGAAATGTCTGTCCTCTCCCTGCCCTCCCAGGCACAGTCTGCAGGACCGCTGACCATGACCTTCAGACGTCCAGGAAGGTTCTTCTGACAAGGAGCTCAGGGCCCCTCCAGAACACAGCTCACCTCTGTCTTAGTCGACTGGGGCTGCTGTGACAAAGTCCCACAGGCTGGCTGGCCTCCACAACAGTTTATGGTCTCACCATCTGGAAGCCAAACTCCGAGAGCGTGGTGTGTGCAGGCGGCTTCCTCCGGCGGGCTCCCTCCTGGGTGTGTGGATACCGTCTTCTCCGTGTCTCACGTGGTCGTTCCTCTGTGTGTGTCTGTGCCCCAACCTCTTCTTCTCATAAGGACACATTTGGAGTCAATTAGGGCCCACCTAGATGGTCTCCTTTCCACTTAGTCACCTCATTAAAAGACCCTACCTCTAAATATAGTCACATTCTGAGGTACTGGGGCTTAGGGCTTCAACATACGAATTTTGGGGGTTACAATTCAGCCCACAACACTTCCCCAGAAATGCTACACATCCTTCAAAGAGAGACCCCCTCACCTCCTCCAGGAAGCCACTCCAGCCTGCAATCCATGGGGAGCCACTCCTCCATCAGTGTCAGCAAATATCTGTTAAGTCCCGCTGGGCCTGGAGAATGTGGTGTGGGTGCTGGGGGCCTGGAGGGGAGTCGGGCAGGACTCCCCCCTCGGGACCTCCATTCTGACAGTTCTTCACCTGGTACTCTTTCATTCATACCGTGGTATCTGTTAAGGACCTACTGTGTGCCAGGTGTGCACTGGCTGTTGGACGGTGGTGAAGAGGCCCTTGCTACAGGACACACTCTCTCTCATGAGCACCCCCATGCACCCCTTCTGTCTCTCCAATTAGACTGCAAATTTGGGATACACAGGGCTGTACCTTAAATTTCTCATACCCCCCCAAACAGGCAGCACCTGGTGTGTGTGTGGCTGGCTTTTGTCAACTGTCCATCAGAAATAAGGCAGGTGACTCCTCAGCACCAACAAGAGGCGGCCAGCCAAGGGCGGCCATCATCTGCCGGGCTAGGGCAGTAGTGGGGGCAGTGGTCAACGATGGGCTCACGGGAGGTGGCTGTCTCCAACTGTGTGGCATGGGCACCTGACCCCTGGCCTCGGGACACACTGCTTTCCCACGGTACAAAATGGACACACTGTTTTCCCAAGCGCGTGCAGTTTGTCCTTGAATCCTCTCCCACTTTCTTCCTCCCATTTTATTAAAAGGGAAACTAGGGCTCAGACAGAGCCTGTAATTTGTCTGCAGCAGCTGTTCTCAAGCCGAGTCGGGGGAGCAGATTTTGTCCCCGAGGGGGACCCGGACAATGTCTGGAGACATCTTTGGTTGTCACAACGAGGTGGGGCCCGGTGGGTGCAGGCCGGGGCTGCTGCTCAGCATCCGGCACAGGACGGTCCCCAACAAAGAACTTCCCAATCCCGTGACGTCATCGCGCTGATTGACAGTCCCTCCTCTGTGAAGTAATGGATGGGGTTGCAGGGAGGAGCCAGACGTCTTCACCCCTACTGTCACCATTCCACAGATGCTAATGACAACGTGGTTTTTGTTATATATGGGGATTCTACTAAATTTATAATGTAGACAGCATATATTTTCAGTGGTTCGTGGGGCCCTCACCGGCACTAAGCATGCTTTGCACCCACCACCTCGCTTCTGCCCGACAGCCTGTGTGCTGAGACCGTCCCCCTCCTAGACCCGGTGCAGGAGCCTGGGGCCGACCTCTCCCCTGTCCAGTTCTTTGCCTTGAGTCTTGCTGGTCTCAAACCAGGTTCAAGGCTGCGAGCCAGAAACGGAGCACCTCTTCCCTGAGTGCAAAGGTCATAGGATAGCGGGAGGAAGTTTGGACTCATCACCTGTGTCAGGGAAAGTGTGTGACAGTTCAAGCGATGCAAACCCTCCCTTTCGGAGCCTCCTAAGGCGGAGCCTCTGTGTTACTAAGTGAGGACGTCTGACGGTGTGCCTGCTGCAGAGTGGGGGCCAGTGTGTTCCTCAGCTCTGAGGGCTGTGAGGACACGGACAAAGGCTGGGGACAGCGGGAGAGAGGAGGAGGAGAGGTGGCCCAGAGCACCCCGAGGCTGGTCAGTTGGGAGTCGAGTGTGGGTGGGGTTTTTCTTGTCTTTCTTTCCTTTTCTTTTCTGGGTTTTTTTTTGGTTTTTTTTTTTTATGCAAACATGATTGCAATTGGCCTTGACATGACAGCAGGCAGTTCCCAGAAGGTCCAGTTCCTTTCAAGTCATTTTTTTTCTTTTTATGAAAAAGAACCAGCATTTATCACAGGTGGAATGCCTATTTGGAACGTATTTGTAAGATGCCGAGCTGCCCGCTGCTGTGAGCCTCAGGCACACACAGCTGGGCCACTCGTCAGGGCCACCTGGCCAGCGGGACGGAGCAGTAGCTCTAACCTGACTCAGCTGATGGACCATTCTCTCCGCCTCCTCCTCAAGGCCATTGTTTCCTTGGGGATGAAAAGTTATCAAATCAACCTCTATCCCAAACTGTGGAAGGCAGGTGGCCTCATGGGGCACCCAGGCCTGGAATCTGAAACACAGGGACGGCGTGTGCCCAGAGGAGCACCAGCAGGGCCAACACGGCACCCGTGTCCAGCCTTAAAGGCATGCCAGCCTTAAAGCCAACTCCAGGTGAGACGGGAACCGAGGCCCACAGGTGGCAGCCAGCAGTTCCTCCAAGATACAGACCCACCTTCTGTCTGTGGGGAGGGCCCGTCCTCTAGGTGCTGCTGGTCTTCTCATCAGGCCCTTGCTGTGAGGCCAGCGTTTTATCATAATGACAGCTTGCACTTATGGAGGGAGCATCTTTCGGCAAGAAACGAGGTACTGTGCAGGCCTGACATTAGCTCTCCTGACAAATCCCTGTGGGTCTGCAGAGGGGCCAGGAGGCAGCTGCCTGGGGCAGGAAGGTGTTAAAGCCAAAAAATGGAGCCCACATGGGTTTCTGATGAAGATGGGGATACCTTGGCAGAGGAGGGTGCTGGTGACCCCAGAACGCCCAAAGTAACAAAGCTGAGACAGCGGAGGCACCCCATTCCTGGGACCACTCCAGCCCCCTGGCAGGAGTGCGGCCATTCGGTCGTTCGGGTAGTATCAGCACGAGTCTTGTCTGCTCTCCTCATCAGGCCTGGCCGGGGCCTGATTCTACATCTGGAACGAGAGGAACATACAAGCCCAGTGGGCTCCCAGACAGAGACCAAAGGTGACGCTGATAGGAGTGTC
>NW_017731808.1:159755-160932 GCF_001890085.2 Hipposideros armiger
GACAACACAAAGGGCTCCCTGGTCAAACAAATGCACCCAGGCCCAGCCGGAAGCCCCTTTCAGCCTGGTGGGTGGGTCGCACAGGAGTATTTGAGCTGATGCTGCTTCCGTCCAGCCTGATCCAGGACCAGAAAGCCAGCAGGCCCACAGGTGACAAGGTCAGCGGGAAGCAGCCAGAAACAGCAAGTTGGGTGCTGGGTCATCTGCTGAGGAAGTAGAGGTGCAGGCCCGCCATGGCCCTCACAGACAGCTGCCGGCCCTCAGCCACACCGGTCAGTACACATTTTATGGTGTAACTCTGTGACTGTTCATTTCATCATTCGCCAATGCATTTTTATATCTGTAATAAACCCTTTTGACCACAATGAACTAAAAAAATAAAAGTACATGTTGAGTCAAAAAGTTATGGGATTTCTGTTTCTCAAGAAAGTTGATACGAATGCCTGACTTACACAAAATGCTTGTCAAAATTTGTGACCCACTAGGTGTACAGTGATGTCATCAAATTACGTGAAAACGGAAGACAGGTCTGCTAAAAAAATCAGTATTAACTTTGAAGTTAGAAATTATTTTCAAACTGTTGAAAGACAAAGACTGAACATATGCAGCTGAGTTTGGTTGTCACTCTGTGAGGCATGACATTTTATTTAGTTCAAATGACAGCTCTAGTTTTGTTCATTTTCAAGTTTTCTTGTGCATTTACAAGATGAAGTGATAGCTGTTACTGTGTTGGTTCCATTAGTAGAAGAACTTTATAAACAGTTGAATGATGCCAATTGAAGATGTATTATCAGAGGCGTCAAACAGAAAAGCCAATTAAGTTAATTTAAATAATTGTTTAATTTTTATTTAAATTACTAAATAAAAGTAAAGCTTTCAACATTTATTCTGTTAAAGATGTGTCATTTGATGCATTTAAAAATGTAAATTCAGTTAAATATTTAACATTGATATCATTATTCGTTTTTGTTGTGTTACTACAAATTCAAATGTTGATGTCACACAGCATCCTGGTAAAATCGTGCTGTTATTAAATTAAGAAAGTATGGAGCAGAATTACAGTTTGAATTACTTGTAGTGAGCGCACACTTGATGAATCAGCCTTAACAAACCTCAGTATACCTCTAATTGAAATAAAAGCTACAGACATCAAAACTTACAAATATTTTTACAAACA
>NW_017731808.1:163508-165166 GCF_001890085.2 Hipposideros armiger
TGGGCAAGTGATCAATTCTGGCCAATGAGACATGAAGAGAGACCCACTGAAGGCTTCTGGGAGCATATTTTTCCTCATTCTTAAAAGGGAACACTGGATGGAGAGTTTCTCTTCTACCCTGAATATTATGGTCTGCATCTGACGCCAGGAGCTGGGGGCGGGGGGAGGAGACAGACGATTCCAGAACGTAGGACATCCTACAGGGCAAGCCACCCTGTCTTGGCATCAGGAGAGGGGATCCCTCTGTAAAGGACAAGCCAACCGCGGGGATGGCAGAGTGACGATGGAGGGGACCTGGTCCGTGTGGACACTGCGGGGCACTGGAGTCACCATCTTACTGCAACACTGAGTTATGACAGTTTTTCCTTATTGCGTAAGCAATCCATTTTTCCTATTGCTTAAGCCACTTCTGGCTGGGTTTTTGTCATGCGTATATCACCTCGTTTGGCCACTTAATAAATCCAGTGTATGTGGGGGTCTATGGGGGTCTTCTTCCTACTACTCTGTACGTGATTTAAAAGGCTTCTTTTTATCACCCTCCCAACTCCTCTGACATGCCAAAAGTATATTCATCTAACCAGCATCTATTCTAACTTATTTATTCCAATCCACATCTAAAGGCCTCAGGGAGGCGACCAGGTGCATGAGTACCAGGCGCAGCCCTCCCCCCGCCCCCTCCCCAGCACATACTCTAGGAGTGGGGGGAAGCGTGCACACCGGATGTGACCACCAAGAGCCCACCTGGGAGCTGTCTCTCCATGGAAACTGAGTGCTGGCGTTAGAGTTTCAAAGAGGCAGAGCCTCATGGGAGGCTTCCTGCAAGCGGAGGCCTACAAATGGGGCTGTTTGTGCCTCACTGGGTGGAGATAAGAATGAAGGTGGGTGTTGAATGCTCCCAAGGTAGTTGTAACAAAACAAGGCCTGAAAGGAAGGAAACGCAGTTTCTTTGAAGGCGTCTTGGCCCAAGCAAAGTGTTGCCATGAGGGGGAAGTCCGGAAATGAAGACTCAGATTGTGGAGGGCCTTGCAGGCCTGCGTGAGGAGATGTTTGGTCTCCAGATGGGGAAACAATAGCATAATAAGTAACAATTTCAAGTCCCTCATTTTAGGAATCAGGCACTGGGCTCTGTGAGCAGTTCGCCAAAGTTCACAGAACTGGACTCCTGGCTTCCCACTCGGGGCTCTGATTCATCAACCGGGGGGCACAGGGCCACCTCTGGGTGGGCATGGAGGTGACACCCGCAGGACCCAGAGCTGAGCGTGAGGGCGGGGTGCTCTCCAGAGGAAAATGGAGATTCTCATCCTGGTGACAAAAAACTACGGTCCTTTTCACCTTCTGTAAAGTGGAGATAACCCCCAACTTAAGTAGAGATTTGAAAGATTGGTTAATTAATTTTTTAAAAATCTAGGGCACAGTCATAGCCTAGTAAATGGTGATTCTTCTGTTTTGCAAGATCTGATCAACTGATCAAGGCAAACTGGACAGGTCACTCTTTCTGGCAAGATGGCTAAACACTTTAAATGTGATTTAAAAATCGTCCTTGGGCCGGCCGAGTGGCGCGATGGTTAAGAGCTGGCTTGGGACACCAGAGGGCCCCGGTTCAGATCCCACATATGAGGGCCAGTGACACTGCCCTCCACAGCTAAGATGCTGAACAA